>NW_024609802.1:265000-292500 GCF_018296145.1 Oncorhynchus tshawytscha
TAGCCTTACTGTAGATGGTTATGTTACTGTTACAGCTAGCCTTACTGTAGATGGTTTTGTTCCTGTTACAGCTAAACTTACTGTAGATGTTGATGTTCCTGTTACAGCTAGCCTTACTGTAGATGTTGATGTTCCTGTTACAGCTAGCCTTACTGTAGATGGTTTTGTTCCTGTTACAGCTAAACTTACTGTAGATGGTTATGTTCCTGTTACAGCTAGCCTTACTGTAGATGGTAACTTTCCTGTTACAGCTAGCCTTACTGTAGATGGTTACTTTCCTGTTACAGCTAGCCTTACTGTAGATGTTCCTGTTACAGCTAGCCTTACTGTAGATGTTGATGTTCCTGTTACAGCTAGCCTTACTGTAGATGTTGATGTTCCTGTTACAGCTAGACCTACTGTAGATGGTTATGTTCCTGTTACAGCTAGCCTTACTGTAGATGGTAACTTTCCTGTTACAGCTAGCCTTACTGTAGATGGTTATGTTCCTGTTACAGCTAGCCTTACTGTAGATGGTTACTTTCCTGTTACAGCTAGCCTTACTGTAGATGGTTACTTTCCTGTTACAGCTAGCCTTACTGTAGATGGTTACTTTCCTGTTACAGCTAGACCTACTGTAGATGGTTATGTTCCTGTTACAGCTAGCCTTACTGTAGATGGTAACTTTCCTGTTACAGCTAGCCTTACTGTAGATGGTTACTTTCCTGTTACAGCTAGCCTTACTGTAGATGGTTATGTTCCTGTTACAGCTAGCCTTACTGTAGATGGTAACTTTCCTGTTACAGCTAGCCTTACTGTAGATGGTTACTTTCCTGTTACAGCTGTTATCTCTTCGCTGTGGTTCTTCTTCACTCTCCTGCATGGCATTCTTGGTCTGAGTTCAGTTTTTGTCAGCTACTTTTGTTGTTGGTGGGATTTATTGCTGGTTTGAAGGTAGGTTATAGTGCAATTGTGCCCATGGTGAATATCCTTTGATGAGGGATTGGAGACTGACTCAACCCTCACTAGGCACATACGACTAGGAGCAACAGTTTTTCCTGGTCAGGTCTCACGGTTAGGAAAACCTCACGGCCCTACCCTATAGACACAAGGCTGGAACCACACTAGAGGCTGGAACCACACTAGAGGCTGAAACCACACTAGAGGCTGGAACCACACTAGAGGCTGAAACCACACTAGAGGCTGAAACCACACTAGAGGCTGAAACCACACTAGAGGCTGAAACCACACTAGAGGCTGAAACCACACTAGAGGCTGAAAACCACACTAGAGGCTGAAACCACACTAGAGGCTGAAACCACACTAGAGGCTGAAACCACAGAGGCTGAAACCACACTAGAGGCTGAAACCACACTAGAGGCTGAAACAACACTAGAGGCTGAAACCACACTAGAGGCTGAAACCACACTAGAGGCTGAAACCACACTAGAGGCTGAAACAACACTAGGCTCAGTAGAAGTTCAATAGAACCAGCTTTCTCTCCAGCTTCTCATTAATCCACATTGTTTCATTATTCCGCCCTATTGATTTAGTTGCCTTTGTAATTACTATTCACCAGGAAGAGGTGATATCCCACTGGGTACAGACGTCAGTTGAATGTCTATTCTACGTTGGTCCTATGTAATTTCATTAAAACGACTTGGAAACAATGTTGATTCAACCAGTTTGTGCCCAGTGGGATGATGATGTGAGAACGTGGATTGGAGTGCACACTGTCTGTCTGTCTGTCTGTCTGTCTGTCTGTCTGTCTGTCTGTCTGTCTGTCTGTCTGTCTGTCTGTCTGTCTGTCTGTCTGTCTGTCTGTCTGTCTGTCTGTCTGTCTGTCTGTCTGTCTGTCTGTCTGTCTGTCTGTCTGTCTGTCTGTCTCTCTCTCTCTCTCTCTCTCTCTCTCTCTTTCTCTCTCTGATACTTTGGGACAGTTGATGAATCACAGAAAGCTTTGTGTATTCTGTAAGGAAAGGAAAGAGGAGTTCTAGATATTGACGTACTTCTGTACAGACGTTTGTCTGCCTTCCTAAATGGTTTCAATACACAGTGAATTCTTACCACCCATCTCCATGCATTCATTTTACCGCAAGCTGTGATGTAGGCTATTAGATATCTCAGCCATAGAACGCCCCAACCCCACAGCCACCCACACAGCTAAATGTGTTCCCATGGCAACATGACCGTTCCCCCTCCTCGGCGTAGTTCCCAGTCACCTGCAGAAACATGCTAGGGGGTGCCAACGAGCCCACATGATGGGACTTTGAGATAGGGGTTGACGTCGGGTGTTTGAGTGACTGGGATAGAAAGGCTTGACTCTGTCCCACAACCTTGTGTATTTTAAGGTAACTTTGTGTGTTTTAAGGTAACTTTGTGTGTTTTAAGGTAACTTTGTGTGTTTTAAGGTGTGTATTTTAAGGTAACTTTGTGTATTTTAAGGTAACTTTGTGTGTTTTAAGGTAACTTTGTGTATTTTAAGGTAACTTTGTGTGTTTTAAGGTAACTTTGTGTATTTTAAGGTAACTCTGTGTATTTTAATGTAACTCTGTGTATTTTAAGGTAACTGTGTATTTTAAGGTAACTTTGTGTATTTTAAGGTAACTTTGTGTGTTTTAAGGTAACTTTGTGTATTTTAAGGTAACTTTGTGTGTTTTAAGGTAACTTTGTGTGTTTTAAGGTAACTCTGTGTATTTTAAGGTAACTCTGTGTATTTTAAGGTAACTCTGTGTATTTTAAGGTAACTTTGTGTGTTTTAAGGTAACTTTGTGTATTTTAAGGTAACTCTGTGTATTTTAAGGTAACTCTGTGTATTTTAAGGTAACTGTGTATTTTAAGGTAACTGTGTATTTTAAGGTAACTCTGTGTATTTTAAGGTAACTCTGTGTATTTGAAGGTAACTCTGTGTATTTGAAGGTAACTCTGTGTATTTTAAGGTAACTCTGTGTATTTTAAGGTAACTGTGTATTTTAAGGTAACTCTGTGTATTTTAAGGTAACTCTGTGTATTTTAAGGTAACTGTGTATTTTAAGGTAACTCTGTGTATTTTAAGGTAACTCTGTGTATTTTAAGGTAACTGTGTATTTTAAGGTAACTGTGTATTTTAAGGTAACTGTGTATTTTAAGGTAACTCTGTGTATTTTAAGGTAACTCTGTGTATTTTAAGGTAACTGTGTATTTTAAGGTAACTGTGTATTTTAAGGTAACTGTGTATTTTAAGGTAACTGTGTATTTTAAGGTAACTGTGTATTTTAAGGTAACTCTGTGTATTTTAAGGTAACTCTGTGTATTTTAAGGTAACTCTGTGTATTTTAAGGTAACTCTGTGTATTTTAAGGTAACTCTGTGTATTTTAAGGTAACTCTGTGTATTTTAAGGTAACTCTGTGTATTTTAAGGTAACTCTGTGTATTTTAAGGTAACTCTGTGTGTTTTAAGGTAACTGTGTATTTTAAGGTAACTCTGTGTATTTTAAGGTAACTCTGTGTGTTTTAAGGTAACTCTGTGTATTTTAAGGTAACTCTGTGTATTTTAAGGTAACTCTGTGTATTTTAAGGTAACTCTGTGTATTTTAAGGTAACTCTGTGTATTTTAAGGTAACTCTGTGTATTTTAAGGTAACTCTGTGTATTTTAAGGTAACTCTGTGTATTTTAAGGTAACTCTGTGTGTTTTAAGGTAACTCTGTGTATTTTAAGGTAACTCTGTGTATTTTAAGGCAACTGTGTATTTTAAGGTAACTCTGTGTATTTTAAGGTAACTCTGTGTATTTTAAGGTAACTCTGTGTATTTTAAGGTAACTCTGTGTATTTTAAGGTAACTCTGTGTATTTTAAGGTAACTCTGTGTATTTTAAGGTAACTCTGTGTATTTTAAGGTAACTGTGTATTTTAAGGTAACTCTGTGTATTTTAAGGTAACTCTGTGTATTTTAAGGTAACTCTGTGTATTTTAAGGTAACTCTGTGTATTTTAAGGTAACCCTGTGTATTTTAAGGTAACTCTGTGTATTTTAAGGTAACTCTGTGCATAGGAAGGCTGTAATGTGCCAAGTAGCTCTTGTAGACATGTTTGATGTCAGTATCATTATGCTCCAAATTGCCTGACGACTGACGGTATAGTAATTCAATGAAAATAATGGTTTCAGTGGGGGCTGCTGAGGGGAGGACGGCTCATAAGAATGTCTGGAACTGAGTGAATGGAAATGCATCAAACGAATGGAAACTGTTCTGTTCAAGCCATTACCATGAGCCCGTCCTCCCCAATTAAGGTGCCACCAACCTCCTGTGGTGCCTGTGATATCATGACACATGTAGGGGAGTTTAAAATCAACTATCAAGTTGTTTTTCACATTTCATGTATTCAATTTCAGAACATGGGAAAATCACTATGAAACTATTGTGTTGGTAGACCACCTAACAATGAACGTCTTCCTACTGCCTAATCCTACCGACCTGTACTGTATCACAACTGTCCTCAAATTCCCTCCTGAGCCTGGGAATCAGAGTTGTCCTCTGTGCTTTCATTGGACACAGAGCTCCAGGCAGTCTACCTCCACTAGAACCCTCAACAAGCTTGTCCAGGTTTAAGTTTAGTCTGTTGTAGTACAGCTGCAAGCGCTGCATTTCCCCACTACCAGAGCCGGGCTAGAGGACATCATCCTCTCAGTACAGGGATGGAATGGGAAAGCACTAAGTGTTGTGTTGTGTTCCGAGGCTTATTTCTCCTCCCCCGTTCTGCACTGTCATCACGATTCTCCTGGAAAGCAGTGATTGGGCTTTCCCAGACCTTCTACCTTCTTCCATATACCATCCAACCCACTGCCAGATAGCTGCAGGGTGAGTGGTGTGTGTGTGTGTGTGTGTGTGTGTGTGTGTGTGTGTGTGTGTGTGTGTGTGTGTGTGTGTGTGTGTGTGTGTGTGTGTGTGTGTGTGTGTGTGTGTGTGTGTGTGTGTGTGTGTGTGTGTGTGTGTGTGTGTGTGTGTGGTGTATGTAAGTGTGTGTGTGTCTCTCTATCTCTCTCTGGGAAAAGCAATGTGATCAGGTGAAGCAGGCAGAAAATCTAAGTAAAACAGCCAAACTGTGGAGAGAGGAAGCAGGGAGGAGAAGAGGGGGAGATTACTGTTGCATCCCTGGCTTTCCCCCGAACACTGGGGCCTGGTGGAATGGTGGCACAGCTGTCTTCTATGTTTATGACACAGGCTCTGATGAGAGAGGGAGAGGAGAGGATGAAGAGGGATCGGTAAGCATAACACGACATTCAGGTTAACCCAATAAGGGTTATAAATACAGACGATTAACAGTGGCATCAATAACTCTGTGTGTGTGATACTGTGTGTGTGATACTGTGTGTGTGATACTGTGTGTGTGATACTGTGTGTGTGATACTATGTGTGTGATACTATGTGTGTGATACTGTGTGTGTGATACTGTGTGTGTGATACTGTGTGTGTGATACTGTGTGTGTGATACTGTGTGTGTGATACTATGTGTGTGATACTGTGTGTGTGATACTGTGTGTGTGATACTGTGTGTGTGATACTATGTGTGTGATACTGTGTGTGTGATACTGTGTGTGTGATACTGTGTGATACTGTGTGTGTGATACTGTGTGTGTGATACTGTGTGTGATACTGTGTGTGTGTGTGATGTGTGTGTGTGATACTGTGTGTGTGATACTGTGTGTGTGATACTGTGTGTGTGTGTGTGACACTGTGTGTGTGTGTGTGTGTGATACTGTGTGTGTGATACTGTGTGTGTGATACTGTGTGTGTGTGATGTGTGTTTGTGTGATACTGTGTGTGTGATACTGTGTGTGATACTGTGTGTGATGTGTGTGTGTGTGTGTGTGTGTGTGTGTGTGTGTGTGTGTGTGACACTGTGTGTGTGTGTGTGTGTGTGATACTGTGTGTGTGTGTGTGATACTGTGTGTGTGTGATGTGTGTGATACTGTGTGTGTGATACTGTGTGTGTGATACTGTGTGTGTGATACTGTGTGTGTGATGTGTGTGTGTGATACTGTGTGTGTGTGTGTGTGTGTGATACTGTGTGTGTGATACTGTGTGTGTGTGTGTGTGTGTGTGTGTGTGTGTGTGATACTGTGTGTGTGTGTGTGTGTGTGTGTGTGTGATACTGTGTGTGTGTGATGTGTGTGTGTGTGTGATACTGTGTGTGATACTGTGTGTGTGATATTGTGTGTGTGATACTGTGTGTGTGTGATACTGTGTGTGTAATACTGTGTGTGTGTGTGTGTGTGTGTGTGTGTGTGTGTGTGTGTGTGTGTGTGTGTGTGTGTGTGTGTGTGTGTGTGTGTGTGTGATACTGTGTTTGTGTGATAATGTGTGTGTGTGTGATGTGTGTGTGTGTGTGATACTGTGTGTGTGTGTGATACTGTGTGTGTGATATTGTGTGTGTGATACTGTGTGTGTGATACTGTGTGTGTACTGTGTGTGTGTGATACTGTGTGTGTGTGATACTGTGTGTGTGATACTGTGAGTGTGTGATACTGTGAGTGTGTGATACTGTGTGTGTGATATTGTGTGTGTGATACTGTGTGTGTGTGATACTGTGTGTGTGGTGTGTGTGATATTGGGTGTGTGATACTGTGTGCTTCAAGGGGAAGATTCCACCCTGGATTTATGATGCTCAGAGTCATTTAATCATCACTGTCCTCGCTCTCCATTTTCCTCAAAGACGCCTCTTTGTCCCGCTCGGCCATTACCGCCCAAATATGTCACCAACGACACTACGTGCGTGTCAAAGATTTACGGCGGGAAGACCAACACACTCCTATATGTGTGTGTGTGTGACCTCTCTCTAAAAGGAGCATTGAGAGGTCCTCTCTCTAAAAGGAGACTGAGAGATCCTCTCTCTAAAAGGAGCATTGAGAGGTCCTCTCTCTAAAAGGAGCATTGAGAGGTCCTCTCTCTAAAAGGAGCATTGAGAGGTCCTCTCTCTAAAAGGAGCATTGAGAGGTCCTCTCTCTAAAAGGAGCATTGAGAGGTCCTCTCTCTAAAAGGAGCATTGAGAGGTCCTCTCTCTAAAAGGAGCATTGAGAGGTCCTCTCTCTAAAAGGAGCATTGAGAGGTCCTCTCTCTAAAGGGAGCATTGAGAGGTCCTCTCTCTAAAAGGAGAATGGAGAGATCCTCTCTCTAAAAGGAGAACGGAGAGGTCCTCTCTCTAAAAGGAGAACTGAGAGGTCCTCTCTCTAAAAGGAGCATTGAGAGGGTCTCTCTCTAAAAGGAGCATTGAGAGGTCCTCTCTCTAAAAGGAGCATTGAGAGGTCCTCTCTCTAAAAGGAGCATTGAGAGGTCCTCTCTCTAAAAGGAGCATTGAGAGGTCCTCTCTCTGAAAGGAGAACGGAGAGGTCCTCTCTCTAAAAGGAGAACGGAGAGGTCCTTTCTCCAAAAGGAGCATTGAGAGGTCCTCTCTCTAAAAGGAGAACGGAGAGGTCCTCTCTCTAAAGGGAGCATTGAGAGGTTAAGTTCTGCTCATCTCCCTCTTCTCCCAAGCATTCCTAGCTGTGGTGACACCGTGCCAAAGAGTATATGTTATGTAATAGCATGACTGGTCAGAGGGGCAAGTCACTAAAAGCCCACAGGGCAGTCTTCAGGGCACATCCTCAAGTGTAGAGTGTAGAGTGTGAATGTGTGTTAGAGAGAAGAGAGATGGTATGAATGTGTGTTAGAGAGAAGAGAGATGGTATGAATGTGTGTTAGAGAGAAGAGAGATGGTATGAATGTGTGTTAGAGAGATGGTATGAATGTGTGTTAGAGAGAAGAGAGATGGTATGAAGGTGTGTTAGAGAGATGGTATGAAGGTGTGTTAAAAGGAGAGATGGTATGAATCCTGTGTTAGAGGAGGATTGAGATGGTATGAATGTGTGTCTAAAAGGATGAATGTGTGTTGAGAGATGGTATGAATGTGTGTTAGAGAGATGGTATGAATGTGTGTTAGAAGAAGAGAGATGGTATGAAGGTGTGTTAAAGGAGAGAAGAGAGATGGTATGAATGTGTGTTAGAGAGAAGAGAGATGGTATGAATGTGTGTTGAGAGAAGAGAGATGGTATGAATGTGTGTTAGAGAGATGGTATGAATGTGTGTTAGAGAGAAGAGAGATGGTATGAATGTGTGTTAGAGAGAAGAGAGATGGTATGAAGGTGTGTTAGAGAGAAGAGAGATGGTATGAATGTGTGTTAGAGAGAAGAGAGATGGTATGAATGTGTGTTAGAGAGAAGAGAGATGGTATGAATGTGTGTTAGAGAGATGTTATGAATTTGTGTTAGAGAGAAGAGAGATGGTATGAATGTGTGTTAGAGAGATGGTATGAAGGTGTGTTAGAGAGAAGAGAGATGGTATGAATGTGTGTTAGAGAGAGATGGTATGAATGTGTGTTAGAGAGAAGAGAGATGGTATGAAGGTGTGTTAAGAGATGGTATGAATGTGTGTTAGAGAGATGGTATGAATGTGTGTTAGAGAGAAGAGAGATGGTATGAATGTGAGAGATGGTATGAAGGTGTGTTAGAGAAAGAGATGGTATGAATGTGTCAGAGAGAAGAGAGATGGTATGAATGTGTCAGAGAGAAGAGAGATGATGGATGTGTCAGAGAGAAGAGAGATGGTATCTGTGTTAGGAGAAGAGAGATGGTATGAATGTGTCAAAAGAGAGATTGAGATGGTATGGATGTGTCAGAGAGAAGAGAGATGGTATGAATGTGTGTTAGAAAAGGAGAATTGAGAGATGGTATGAATGTCAGAGAGAAGAAGATGGTATGCATGTGTTAGAGAGATGGTATGAATGTCTAAAAGAGAGATGGTATGAAGGTGTGTTAGAAAGAGATGCATTATGAATGTGTGTCTAAAAGAGATGGTATGAATTGAGAGGTCCTGGTATGAAAAGGAGCATTGAGATGGTCCTCTGTGTTAGAAAGAGAGCATTGAGTGTCAGAGAGAAGAGAGATGGTATGAATGTGCATTGAGAGGTGAAGGTGTCTAGAGAAGAGAGATGGTAGAATGTGTGTTAAAGAGATGTATGGTCCTCTCTCTAGAGAGAGCATTGAGATGGTGAATGTGTCAGAGAGAAGAGAGATGGTATGAAGGTGTGTTAGAGAAGAGAGATGGTATGAATGTGTGTTAGAGAGATGGTATGAATGTGTGTTAGAGAGAAGAGAGATGGTGAATGTCTGTTAAAGATGGTATGAATTGAGATGGTCCTCTCTCTAAAGATGGTATGAATTAGAGAGATGGTATGAATGTGTCTAGAGAGAAGAAGAGGAGAATGTGTGTTAGAGAGATGTTATCCTTTGTCTAAAATGGTATGAATTAGAGAGAAGAGAGATGGTGAAGGTCTGTTAGAGAAAGAGAGATGGTATGAATGTGTCCTAGAGAGATCTCTGAAAAAGGAGAGATGGTATGAAGGTCCTGTTAGAAAAGGAGCATGAATGTGTGTTAGAGAGATGGTATGAAGGTGTCTAGAGAGAAAAGATGGTATGAATGTGTTAGAGAGAAGAGAGATGGTATGAAGGTGTGTTAGAGAGAAGAGAGATGGTATGAATGTGTCAGAGAGAAGAGAGATGGTATGAATGTGTCAGAGAGAAGAGAGATGGCATGGATGTGTCAGAGAGAAGAGAGATGGTATGAAGGTGTGTTAGAGAGAAGAGAGATGGTATGAATGTGTCAGAGAGAAGAAGATGGAGATGTGTCAGAGAGAAGAGAGATGGTATGAATGTGTGTTAGAGAGATGGTATGAATGTGTCAGAGAGAAGAGAGATGGTATGAATGTGTCAGAGAGAAGAAGATGGTATGAATGTGTGTTAGAGAGATGGTATGAATGTGTGTTAGAGAGAAAGAGATGGTATGAAGGTGTGTTAGAGAGATGGTATGAATGTGTGTTAGAGAGAAGAGAGATGGTATGAATGTGTGTTAGAGAGAGAGAGATGGTATGAATGTGTGTCAGAGAGAAGAGAGATGGTATGAAGGTGTGTTAGAGAGAAGAGAGATGGTATGAATGTGTCAGAGAGAAGAGAGATGGTATGAATGTGTGTCAGAGAGAAGAGAGATGGGTGTGTTAGAGAAGAGAGATGGTATGAATGTGTGTTAGAGAGATGGTATGGATGTGTCAGAGAGAAGATAGATGGTATGAATGTGTGTTAGAGAGAGGAGAGATGGTATGAATGTGTGTTAGAGAAGAGAGATGGTATGAATGTGTGTTAGAGAGATGGTATGAATGTGTGTTAGAGAGAAGAGAGATGGTATGAAGGTGTGTTAGAGAGAAGAGAGATGGTATGAATGTGTGTTAGAGAGATGGTATGAATGTGTGTTAGAGAAGAGAGATGGTATGAATGTGTGTTAGAGAGAAGAGAGATGGTATGAATGTGTGTTAGAGAGAAGAGAGATGGTATGAATGTGTGTTAGAGAAGAGAGATGGTATGAAGGTGTGTTAGAGAGATGGTATGAAGGTGTGTTAGAGAGAAGAGAGATGGTATGAATGTGTGTTAGAGAAGAGAGATGGTATGAAGGTGTGTTAGAGAGAAGAGAGATGGTATGAATGTGTGTTAGAGAGATGGTATGAATGTGTGTTAGAGAGAAGAGAGATGGTATGAATGTGTGTTAGAGAGAAGAGAGATGGTATGAATGTGTGTTAGAGAGAAGAGAGATGGTATGAATGTGTCAGAGAGATGGTATGAAGGTGTGTTAGAGAGAAGAGAGATGGTATGAATGTGTCAGAGAGAAGAGAGATGGTATGAATGTGTCAGAGAGAAGAGAGATGGCATGGATGTGTCAGAGAGGAGAGATGGTATGAAGGTGTGTTAGAGAGAAGAGAGATGGTATGAATGTGTCAGAGAGAAGAGAGATGGTATGGATGTGTCAGAGAGAAGAGAGATGGTATGAATGTGTGTTAGAGAGATGGTATGAATGTGTCAGAGAGAAGAGAGATGGTATGAATGTGTCAGAGAGAAGAGAGATGGTATGGATGTGTCAGAGAGAAGAGAGATGGTATGAATGTGTGTTAGAGAGATGGTATGAATGTGTGTCAGAGAGAAGAGAGATGGTATGAAGGTGTGTTAGAGAGAAGAGAGATGGTATGAAGGTGTGTTAGAGAGAAGAGAGATGGTATGAATGTGTGTTAGAGAGAAGAGAGATGGTATGAATGTGTGTTAGAGAGAAGAGAGATGGTATGAATGTGTGTTAGAGAGAAGAGAGATGGTATGAATGTGTCAGAGAGAAGAGAGATGTATGAATGTGTGTCAGAGAGAAGAGAGATGGTATGAATGTGTGTTGAATGTGTGTTAGAGAGATGGTATGAATGTGTGTTAGAAGAGAGATGGTATGAATGTGTCAGAGAGAAGAGAGATGGTATGAATGTGTCAGAGAGAAGAGAGATGGATGAATGTGTGTTAGAGAGATGGTATGAATGTGTGTTAGAGAGAAGAGAGATGGTATGAATGTGTGTCAGAGAGAAGAGAGATGGTATGAATGTGTTCAGAGAGAAGAGAGATGGTATGAATGTGTGTCAGAGAGAAAGAGAGATGGTATGAATGTGTGTCAGAGAGAAGAGAGATGGTATGAATGTGTGTTAGAGAGAAGAGAGATGGTATGAAGGTGTGTTAGAGAGATGGTATGAAGGTGTGAGAGAGAAGAGAGATGGTATGAATGTGTGTTAGAGAAGAGAGATGGTATGAGGTGTGTTAGAGAGAAGAGAGATGGTATGAATGTGTGTTAGAGAGATGGTATGAAGGTGTGTTGTGGAATGAATGTGTTAGAGAGAAGAGATGGTATGAAGGTGTGTTAGAGAGAAGAGAGATGGTATGAATGTGTCAGAGAGAAGAGAGATGGTATGAATGTGTGTCAGAGAGAAGAGAGATGGTATGATGTGTCAGAGAGAAGAGAGATGGTATGAATGTGTGTTAGAGAGAAGAGAGATGGTATGAATGTGTCAGAGAGAAGAGAGATGGTATGAAGTCAGAGAGAAGAGAGATGGTATGAATGTGTTAGAGAGAGAGAGATGATGGTATAGAGAGATGGTATGAATGTGTGTTAGAGAAGAGAGATGGTATGAATGTGTGTTAGAGAGAAGAGAGATGGTATGAATGTGTGTTAGAGAGAGAGAATTTGTGTTAGAGAGATGGTATGAATGTGTGTTAGAGAGATGGTATGAATGTGTGTTAGAGAGAAGAGAGATGGTATGAATGTGTGTTAGAGAGAAGAGAGATGGTATGAATGTGTGTTAGAGAGAAGAGAGATGGTATGAATGTGTGTTAGAGAGATGGTATGAATGTGTGTTAGAGAGAAGAGAGATGGTATGAATGTGTGTTAGAGAGAAGAGAGATGGTATGAATGTGTGTTAGAGAGAAGAGAGATGGTATGAATGTGTGTTAGAGAGATGTTATGAATTTGTGTTAGAGAGAAGAGAGATGGTATGAATGTGTGTTAGAGAGATGGTATGAAGGTGTGTTAGAGAGAAGAGAGATGGTATGAATGTGTCAGAGAGAAGAGAGATGGTATGGATGTGTCAGAGAGAAGAGAGATGGTATGAATGTGTTAGAGAGAAGAGAGATGGTATGAAGGTGTGTTAGAGAGAAGAGAGATGGATGTGTCAGAGAGAAGAGAGATGGTATGAATGTGTCAGAGAGAAGAGAGATGGTATGAATGTGTCAGAGAGAAGAGAGATGGTATGGATGTGTCAGAGAGAAGAGAGATGGTATGAATGTGTGTTAGAGAGATGGTATGAATGTGTTAGAGAGATGGTATGAATGTGTGTTAGAGAGAAGAGAGATGGTATGAATGTGTCAGAGAGAAGAGAGATGGTATGAATGTGTCAGAGAGAAGAGAGATGGTATGAAGGTGTGTTAGAGAGAAGAGAGATGGTATGAATGTGTCAGAGAGAAGAGAGATGGTATGAATGTGTCAGAGAGAAGAGAGATGGTATGGATGTGTCAGAGAGAAGAGAGATGGTATGAATGTGTGTTAGAGAGATGGTATGAATGTGTGTTAGAGAGAAGAGAGATGGTATGAAGGTGTGTTAGAGAGATGGTATGAATGTGTGTTAGAGAGAAGAGAGATGGTGTGAATGTGTGACAGTGACTGACATGTGGATGTGGTGGTGAGTCAACAGCCCAGAGTACGCAGTCAGGATGTTCCCCTCCTCTCTTCGGTCAGGGCTCAGTGATGGGTTGAGGATAGTGTGTGTGTGTACAGGGGAGCTGTAGGAGGTGAGTTGAGGTAGGGAGAGGGACCCCTGGGGTATGAGCTTATTTAGGTCTGCGATTGATAGCTCGGGGGGGCACCCTGCAGCGCTAGGCTGCTGTGTGTGTGTGACTGTGTGTGGCTGTGTGTGTGTGTGACTGTGTGTGGCTGTGTGTGTGTGACTGTGTGTGGCTGTGTGTGACTGTGTGTGTGTGACTGTGTGTGGCTGTGTGTGACTGTGTGTGACTGTGTGTGTGTGACTGTGTGTAGCTGTGTGTGACTGTGTGTGTGTGTGTGTGTGTGTGTGTGTGTGTGTGTGTGTGTGTGTGTGTGTGTGTGTGTGTGTGTGTGTGTGTGTGTGTGTGTGTGACTGTGTGGCTGTGTATGTGTGACTGTGTGGCTGTGTGTGTGTGACTGTGTTTGACTGTGTGTGTGTGGCTGTGTGGCTGTGTGTGACAGTGTGTGTGTGGCTGTGTGGCTGTGTGTGACTGTGTGTGACTGTGTGTGTGTGACTGTTTGTGACTGTGTGTGTGTGTGGCTGTGTGTGACTGTGTGTGACTGTGTGTGTGTGTGTGTGTGGCCACCCCAATAGGACAGATTTGGGAATCTTGTGGAGTGGTTGGGGTTGGGTTGTTTGTGTAGACCATCTTCCCTAACCATCACCCTCAGGCACCTGTCAGTCCAGCTGGGAGAATATTCCCAGATCTGTATCTCCTCCCTCCACTACTCTCTCAATGGGATTTTATACCATGTCTAGCTTTTCACTGAGTTCAGTAAACCAGCTTCCCTTCTACGCTGTTTCTGTCTGTTAGTCTTTCTCCATTTCTTCTCCTTTGCAGTATCAATCTCCGAGGCATTAAGTTATCCCAATGGAATCGCCACAATTATTGATCATTATTGAGAATTATCAGCAATTATGGTACTACGCTTAAATAGCAGCCACATCTGCTTCTTTAAATGTACCAATATTTGACTTTGTAAAAGCAAGAGACGTGGCAATAAATTGCAAAAAAGCTGAATTCTATTTTTCCGATGCGCCGGTGTCACCTTTGCCTGGTGACTTGATGAGGGGACGACCCCAGCAGGTTTCTGGTGTAGCTAGTTGTCGACGACCGTGTTATGTGTTTCATTGCCTGTCGCTCTCCGCCATAATGCAAAAACACAGCGCTTTTGGAGTGCTGCCAGCCCGATTTCACTCGCTCCTTCCTCTGACCTTTTGAAGAAGCTTATTTCCATCTCTCTCTCACCCTCTATCATCTCTCTCTCTCTCTCGCTCCTTTCATTTTTCCTCTCAGGTAAAGCAGTGGTTGTAATTTGTCACCTGTTTCCAGAGATGGGACAAAATGGGCTCAGCTGTGGAGAGCTGTGACAGATTCTTTCAACTTTTTTTTTCTCTGTCTCTTAGACTATGACAATGGATTGCAAAATCTCTGTGTGTCTCTCTGTGCCTTGAGTTATATCTATCTACCTGCACTCTAAATGGGAACTGTTTAGATGATATTTCATGTATTTTGTACAAATATAAGGCTGAGAGTGGATCGTCTATTTGAGTCAACTAGATCTCACAGGCTCACGTCACAATTAGACGTTCATCCATGTTTCCCAAACGTCAAATTCAGAAGTTATTCCTAACATCAAATTTCGAGGTGTTTAAGGTTAAGTTTAGGTATTAAAACCTTTTACTGCAGTGGGCTGCGTCAGGGTCACCCACAGCGTTTCTTCATAGTCTTAAACATATCTATCCTGAAACAATAGTATACACCTCACACACATGGTTATGGGCTTAAAGAAAGAAGACACCTGCACCATGTCAGATATAAGTTGAAATGTATTACATTTTGAGTTTGTATCCCAATATTACACTTTATATACATCACAGAAATATAACAAAACCGTTTGATATAGAAACACCAGATTTTCAGTGGGTTTTAAATTGTTTATAAATTATAAAATTACCGAAAAGACATGAACTCAAAATGTTTAAGGTTTGGGATAGGCTTAAAACAAAAATATCAAAAATAACTTTGTATCACTGGATTCAAACATGCAACTTTTGGAATCAGAGATAAGCTGCCTACGCTGTAGGAGCATTGAGAGGTCCTCTCTCTAAAAGGAGCATTGAGAGGTCCTCTCTCTGAAAGCCTTGTAAGCCTCTCTGCTTACACCCATCTGCCATCCTGTCCACAACACCCTCTCAAAACCAAAACCTACTTGAAGGTAACAGCGCTCACTGTTGCCCCTAGTGGCTGGTTTCCACATCATCTCCCAACATCCTCAGACATGGAGGTGGAATACTGACGTGTATCACAGATGACCTGGCAGCTCTGAGTCCACATGATTCCCTGAGAAATTGTAGCGTAGATTGATTATGATTACAAAATGATTACAAAATAGACATTGATGAGACTGTTTAAGGTTGTTTACTGTTTTCGTGATGTCATTTGATAGTGGTCAGTGGAGAAGCCAGAGTGATCTCAATAAACCCCTGGTTCTAAATCAGTAGAAGAAAATGTTTAAGACCCTAGACTCCTCCTCTGCTATAGACTCCTCCTCTGCTATAGACTCCTCCTCTGCTATAGACTCCTCCTCTGCTATAGACTCCTCCTCTGCTATAGACTCCTCCTCTGCTATAGACTCCTCCTCTGCTATAGAGTCCTCCTCTGCTATAGACTCCTCCTCTGCTATAGACTCCTCCTCTGCTATAGACTCCTCCTCTGCTATAGACTCCTCCTCTGCTATAGAGTTTTAGTGAGAGGCTGGGGGGTAGTGTAATCCATGGGATCTACCCTAACTCAGTCACACAATGATGAGGACCACACAGATGTGCTCTCGTCCCCTGCCTGTGTTTGTGTGTTTGTGTGGGTGTTGTTTGTGTGTGTGTGTGTTTGTGTGTGTGTGTGTGTGTGTGTGTGTGTGTGTGTGTGTGTGTGTGTGTGTGTGTGTGTGTGTGTGTGTGTGTGTGTGTGTGTGTGTGTGTGTGTGTGTGTGTGTGTGTGTGTGTGTGTGTGTGTGTGTGTGTGGGTAGGGATGAACAGGAGCTCATAGATGGTGTATGGTGGATTAACACAGGCCAATCCCATGTCCTTTGTACAGTGGTGCACGACCCTAATCCTTCACACACACACACACACACACACACACACACACACACACACACACACACACACACACACACACACACACACACACACACACACACACACACACACACACACACACACAGAGAAGAGAGATAAATTAAAACTGCAGTTGAACGGTTTATAATAATCATCATAAAGCCTGTGATTATCATTCATGTCTAAGAAGTTAATCTTATAGGTCAAGTCTGTTTAGCTCCACCGTGCAGCCAGGGTTATATAGAGAGAGAGAGACAGACAGAGAGTGCAGAGAGGGAGAGTCATATCCACCTAAAGGGATCGATTACTGATGATTACTGGCCTGGTTTGTAGTGATGTAACGTTCCACACTCCATCGAACAGACCTGATCTCATTATCTCCCGGTGCAGACAGAACATACAATTTGCCCGGTGATTCACTGGTTTTGGCACATCAACAGTTTGGTGGTTTTTGTCACCAACAACCTTGCAGCAGTTAGACTGAGAAATGAGGGAAAAGTGATGAATGTAGTGATGAGGGAAAGTGATGAATGTAGTGATGAGGGAAAGTGATGAATGTAGTGATGAGGGAAAGTGATGAATGTAGTGATGAGGGAAAGTGATGAATGTAGTGATGAGGGAAAGTGATGAATGTAGTGATGAGGCAAAGTGATGAATGTAGTGATGAGGGAAAGTGATGAATGTAGTGATGAGGGAAAGTGATGAATGTAGTGATGAGGGAAAGTGATGAATGTAGTGATGAGGGAAAGTGATGAATGTAGTGATGAGGGAAAAGTGACCAAAGGAGTGATAGCTTAGTTGTGTTTGAAAGGGTTATGGTGGTTGAACTTGATGGTGTCAGCACTGGGGTTGTTATTGATGGTTGAACTTGATGGTGTCAGCACTGGGGTTGTTATTAATGGTTGAACTTGATGGTGTCAGCACTGGGGTTGTTATTAATGGTTGAACTTGATGGTGTCAGCACTGGGGTTGTTATTAATGGTTGAACTTGATGGTGTCAGCACTGGGGTTGTTATTAATGGTTGAACTTGATGGTGTCTGGGGTTGTTATTAATGGTTGAACACTGGGGTTGTTATTAATGGTTGAACTTGATGGTGTCAGCACTGGGGTTGTTATTAATGGTTGAACTTGATGGTGTCAGCACTGGGGTTGTTATTAATGGTTGAACTTGATGGTGTCAGCACTGGGGTTGTTATTAATGGTTGAACTTGATGGTGTCAGCACTGGGGTTGTTATTAATGGTTGAACTTGATGGTGTCAGCACTGGGGTTGTTATTAATGGTTGAACTTGATGGTGTCAGCACTGGGGTTGTTATTAATGGTTGAACTTGATGGTGTCAGCACTGGGGTTGTTATTAATGGTTGAACTTGATGGTGTCAGCACTGGGGTTGTTATTAATGGTTGAACTTGATGGTGTCAGCACTGGGGTTGTTATTAATGGTTGAACTTGATGGTGTCAGCACTGGGGTTGTTATTAATGGTTGACAATACAGCACTGTGGCCTCTTTTGTCCTGCGTTGCTTTATTTGCCTATGAGGTCACTGTTTTCCATATGTTTTCCATACTTTTGTCTCGTTCATCTGGCTAGTCAAATGAAAGGGTGGCGGTTTGTTGGCAGTTACCCTCAAGGCAACAATGTACAGCGTAGGCAGTACAGTAGCTCTGTTTCATCCTGAATCCAAAACAAGCTGGATCCAAGCTCCACTGCACCTCTCCCCCGGGCTCCAAACAGAATCCTCTCTCTCTCTCTCTCTCTCTCTCGCTCTCTCTCTCTCCTTCACTCCCTCTCTCTCTCTCTCTCCTTCACTCCCTCTCTCTCCCTCTCTCTCCCTTCCAATCTTCTCATCCGTGGTCCTGAGCTCTCTGCTGTGTTGTCAATAGGCTTTATCGCCCCCCTCCACCCCACCTTACATAAGCGGTTTATTATGAGAGGGGGAATAAAGTGTGCCTGTGTGCAGAATGAACTGTTATGATCCCTGATTTATTAACTGCCTCAGTGGCACTGACACGCCTCGGTACTGCTGCTTGCTGCTTGCTGCCTGCTGCCTGTAGGATGGGAGGGAGAGAGAGGAGTGAGGTGCTTTGGGGGGGGGGACAACAACAACACCCTCCCTGCCTGGAAATAAAATCAAACCGCAGCCGCTCTGCCTTGTAAGCCTGAGCTGATGAAAGTCTGCTCCCTCGGTGTGTGTGTAGGGAGTGGAAACTGTGTGTGTGTGTGTTTGTGCGTGCGTGCGTGTGTGTGTGTGTGTTTGTGTGTGCGTGTGTGTGTATGGGGGGGGTGATGGTACCACACTGTCGACACATTGGCCCACACTGTCTCGATCAAGGGTGTTGACTGGAGGACTCTTCCATAGTACCATCCCATCTCATCAATTACACAGAGAGGATAAACCGTTTCAACCACTAACCCACACATACACGCCCCTCAGTCTCTCCATAGGAATAACACTGCAGCACTATACACCCAGAGTCCTTTCAGCCTCAAGCACACAGACCCAATCATTATAGTGTCAAATAGAAGAGGAGAGGCTCGAGACAGAGGCAGGAGCGAGGGGGACATATCCGTTTTTGTGAAAGGAGACAGAGGCTGAGGGGGATTTGAGTCTGCGAGATACACGGGTAGAGAGAGAGGGAAGGAAAGAGAGGAGGAGAGAGGGAGGACGTGTCGGGACTGAAGATGGTGCTGGGCGGCTGCCGACAGAGGAGAGAGATGATTTGTCTACACGGTCTGCATTTCTTCCTGCTGGTCTACAGAGGGAATAAGGGAGTTTGGGAGGAGATGTAGAGAGAGAGAGTTGAGGAAAGAGAGGCTGTGTGAACGTACCTTGTGAAAACAACTATCACCATATTATCCAGGAACACCACTATAATGTGCTGTGTTAAGCTTGTCGCTAATGATGCATCCTGGTAATGAGATCATTCATGAATTGATCGATTAGTCTCTATTCTATTGATCTAACACCAACGTATTACATAGGCCTACATAAGACCTTGTAGGGCTAATATCTGGCTTACTGTATAGTCTAGAGACCTCATACAACATATGCTATGATAATGTCTGCATGCTAATGTATGTCTCAATGGTAATCCATTCACTCTTATAGCATCCAATAAACCAACCAGAAGTACTGTGAACAGGCTACAGTTGATGGATGGAAATAGATGGTCTATTGATGAGACTCTCTGTTTGGCGACGTGGTTATTTGATCTTCCTGTCTGATTTGCGTAGTCTTGTGGGGACGTGTCCGTCTGGCCTAATTGAATAGAGTGTCTTCATCAAGTCCCCATAATGGCCCTAGGATCCCCGCCGTGTCTCAACAGAGGGAGGACACACACTGTGACCATTCAGGAAGCAGCTCCAGAGTCTAACCCAATAAGAGGAGGACGATGACCGAGGCTCAGTAATCTGCCCGATAACAGAGAGAGAGAGAGAGAGAGAGAGAGAGAGAGAAGACAGAAAGGAGGGGGAGACAAATTCCAATTGGCTATACTTAAACTCTTTAACATCATCCTTAGTTCTGGGATCTTCCCCAATATTTGGAACCATGGACTGATCACCTATATCCACAAAAGTGGAAACAAATTTGACCCCAAAATCTGACATGGGATATGCGATGACAGCAACCTTGGCAAAATAATCATTAACTGCAGACTAGTTCATTTCCTCAGTGAATACAATGTACTGAGCAAATGTCAAATTGGCTTTTTACCAAATTACAGACCCTGCACACCCTAATTGACAAACAAACAAACCCAAACAAAGGCAATGTCTTCTCATGCTTTGTTGATTTCCAAAAAGCTTACGCCTCAATTTGGCATGATGGTCTGCTATACAAATTGATGGAACGTGGTGTTGGGGGAAAAACACACGACATTATAAAATCCATGTACACAAACAATGGTGTGCGGTTAAAATTGGCAAAAATACACATTTCTTTCCTCAGGGCTGTGGAGTGAGACAGCAATGCAGCTTAAGCCCCACCCTCTCCAACATAAACTCAGCAAAAAAAGAAACGTCCCTTTTTCAGGACCCTGTCTTTCTAAGATAAATCGTAAGAATCCAAATAACTTCACAGATCTTCATTGTAAAGGGTTTAAACACTGTTTCCCATGCTTGTTCAATGAACCATAAACAATTAATGAACATGCACCTGTGAAACGGTCGTTAAGACACTAACAGCTTACAGACGGTAGGCAATTAAGGTCACAGTTATGAAAACTTAGGCCACTAAAGAGGCCTTTCTACGGACTCTGATAAACACTAAAAGAAAGATGCCCAGGGTCCCTGCTCATCTGCATGAATATGCCTTAGGCATGCTGCAAGGAGGCAATACATTGCAATGTCCGTACTGTGAGACACCTAAGACCGCGCTACAGGGAGACAGGACGGACAGCTGTAACAAAACCTGCACAGGATCGGTACATCCGAACATCACACCTGCGGGACAGGTACAGGATGGCAACAACAACTGCCCGAGTTACACCAGGAACGCACAATCCCTCCATCAGTGCTCAGACTGTCCGCAATAGGATGGGAGACGCTGGACTGAGGGCTTGTAGGCCTGTTGTAAGGCAGGTCCTCACCAGACATCACCGGCAACAATGTCGCCTATGGGCACAAACCCACCGTCGCTGGACCGGACAGGACTGGCAAAAAGTGCTCTTCACTGACGAGTTGCGGTTTTGTCTCACCAGGGGTGATGTTCGGATTTGCGTTTATCGTCAAAGGAATGAGCGTTACACCGAGGCATGTACTTTGGAGCGGGATCGATTTGGAGGTGGAGGGTCCATCATGGTCTGGGGCGGTGTGTCACAGCATCATCGGACTAAGCTTGTTGTCATTGCAGGCAATCTCAACGCTGTGTGTTACAGGGAAGACATCCTCCTCCCCCATGTGGTACCCTTCCTGACATGACCCTCCAGCATGACAATGCCACCAGCCATACTGCTCGTTCTGTGCGTGATTTCCTGCAAGACAGGAATGTCAGTGTTCTGCCTTGGCCAGCGAAGAGCCCGGATCTCAATCCCATTGAGCATGTCTGGGACCTGTTGGATCGGAGGGCTAGGGTCATTCCACCCAGAAATGTCTGGGACCTGTTGGATAGGAGGGTGAGGGCTAGAGCCATTCCACCCAGAGAACGTCTGGGACCTGTTGGATCGGAGGGTGAGGGCTAGGGCCATTCCACCCAGAAATGTCCGGGAACTTGCAGGTGCCTTAGTGGAAGAGTGGGGTAACATCTCACAGCAAGAACTGGCAAATCTAGTGCAGTCCACGAGGAGGAGATGCACTGCAATACTTAATGCAGCTGGTGGCCACACCAGATACTGACTGTTACTTTTTTTACTTTTAAAAATGTTGAACCCCCCGTTTGTTCAGGGACACATTATTCCATTTCTGTTAGTCACATGTCTGTGGAACTTGTTCAGTTTATGTCTCAGTTATTGAATCTTGTTATGTTCATACAAATATTTACACATGTTAAGTTTGCTGAAAATAAACGCAGTTGACAGTGAGAGGACGTTTCTTTTTTTCCTGAGTTTATATATCAACCAATTGGCGAGGCCACTAGAACTGTCTGCAGCACCCGGCCTCACCCTACTAGGATCTGAATTCAAATGTCTACTGTTGACTGTACCAGTGCCTCGTTCACGAAGGACTGTGCCACCCACTATCTGGGGAATGTGTGTGTGTGTGTGTGTGTGTGTGTGTGTGGTGTTTGTCTAGTTAGTGCACCGAAAACAGAGACCAAATATACTAATTTATATAAAAACTCAGAGCGAGACCTTGGCTGTGAAGGAGGATGAGATATTGTGTGTGTGTAGCATTGTGTGTGTTTAGCATTGTGTGTGTAGCGTTGTGTGTGTTTAGCTTTGTGTGTGTAGCAGTGTGTGTGTAACATTGTGTGTGTAGCATTGTGTGTGTGTGTAGCATTGTGTGTTGCAGTGTGTGTTGCAGTGTGTGTGTGTAGCAGTGTGTGTGTGTGTGTGTGTGTGTGTGTGTGTGTGTGTGTGTGTGTGTGTGTGTGTGGTGTGTGTGTGTGTAGCAGTGTGTGTGTGTGTAGCAGTGTGTGTGTGTGTAGCAGTGTGTGTGTGTAGTGTGTGTGTGTGTGTGTGTGTGTGTGTGTGTGTGTGTGTGTGTGTGTGTGTGTGTGTGTGTGTGTGTGTGTGTGTGTGTGTGTGTGTGTGTGTGTGTGTGTGTGTGTGTGTGTGTGTGTGTGTGTGTGTGTGTGTGTGTGTGTGTGTGTGTGTGTGTGTGTGTGTGTGTGTGTGTGTGTGTGTGTGTGTGTGTGTGTGTGTGTAGCAGTGTGTGTGTAGCAGTGTGTGTTTTGTGATGTGTGTGTGTGTAACAGTGTGTGTGTAGCAGTGTGTGTTTTGTGATGTGTGTGTGTGTAACAGTGTGTGTGTAGCAGTGTGTCTCTGAACCTCGGCCTGCTAAAAAGGATTAGAGGCTCTCTGATCAGGGACCGAGGGAGAGCGAGATGGAGAGAGAGGGAGAATGAAAGAGGGAGAGTGAGATGGAGAGAGAGGGAGAATGAAAGAGGGAGAGTGAGATGGAGAGAGAGGGAGAATGAAAGAGGGAGAGTGAGATGGAGAGAGAGGGAGAATGAAAGAGGGAGAGTGAGATGGAGAGAGAGGGAGAATGAAAGAGGGAGAGTGAGATGGAGAGAGAGGGAGAATGAAAGAGGGAGAGGGAGATTGAGAGAGAGGGAGAATGAAAGAGGGGGAGAAAAGAGAGGACAGGCAGACGTCAACAGTTTCTCTCAGATCCAGTGGATTTTGTCTGTCCGGTGTCTTGGCCAGGCCTCTGCTTTCAAATGCACTGACTTGAAGGAAACAGGGAAAGGAGAAACAGATATCTAGAACTGACTCTTGCTGCCCAACGCATTCTCACATCAAACAAGGATTCACAGCATCAGCTGCTGCATAGCATTCTCACATCATAACTCTTCTCTGAATTTAAAATGACGTTCCTCACCTAGGTCTGTCCAATCACATAAGAAGAATGTGAGTTACTCTTACAGTATGAAATACGCATTGAACCTTCGTGTTGACATCACCTGAGGTGGTTCCGTGGGATATCAAGGGCCTAATCTGGAATTAGAGTTCCTAACCTTGATCTTCCATTGAGCCTTCGTGTTGACATCACCTGAGGTGGTTCCGTGAGATATCAAGGCCTAATCTGGAATTAGAGTTCCTAACCTTGATCTTCCATTGAGCCTTCGTGTTGACATCACCTGAGGTGGTTCCGTGGGATATCAAGGACCTAATCTGGAATTAGAGTTCCTAACCTTGATCTTCCATTGAGCCTTCGTGTTGACATCACCTGAGGTGGTTCCGTGGGATATCAAGGACCTAATCTGGAATTATAGTTCCTAACCTTGATCTTCCATTGAGCCTTCGTGTTGACATAACCTGAGGTGGTTCCGTGGGATATCAAGGACCTAATCTGGAATTAGAGTTCCTAACCTTGATCTTCCAGGGGCATCTGACGGCAGTAATCTCAACCCTAATCCTGGTCTTAATGTAAACACTGGGACCTTTCCCCTCCCTCCCTCCCTCCCTCCCTCCCTCCCTCCCTCCCTCCCTCCCTCCCTCCCTCCCTCCCTCCCTCCCTCCCTCCCTCCCTCCCTCCCTCCCTCCCTCCCTCCCTCCCTCCCTCCCTCCCTCCCTCTTTTCTTCCTGGAGGGCTGGAGGGATGAGAGCCCTGTCTGTGGTAGCAGTGTGTGTGTAAACACTGGGACCTTTCCCCTCCCTCCCTCCCTCCCTCCCTCCCTCCCTCCCTCCCTCCCTCCCTCCCTCCCTCCCTCCCTCCCTCCCTCCCTCCCTCCCTCCCTCCCTCCCTCCCTCCCTCCCTCCCTCCCTCCCTCCCTCCCTCTTTTCTTCCTGGAGGGCTGGAGGGATGAGAGCCCTGTCTGTGGTAGCAGTGTGTGTGTCAGACCTGTAATATTAAGGTCTGCATCCCCCTCCCAGGGTAATGCTCTTAGCACAGCAGGCAGGATTTGTCTTGTTGTTTTGGGTTCCCTTCCTTCCTTAGCTACCTCTTCTTCCCTCCTTATCTACCTCTCCTTCCCTCGTTAGCTACCTCTCCTTCCCTTCTTAGATACCTCTCCTTCCCTCCTTAGCTACCTCTCCTTCCCTCCTTAGCTACTTCTCCTTCCGACCATAGCTAACTTTCCTTCCCTCCTTAGCTACCTCTCCTTCCCTCCTTAGCTACCTATCCTTTCCTCCTTAGATACCTTTCCTTTCCTCATCAGCCTTCTCTCCTTCCTGCCTTAGCTACCTCTCCTTCCCCCCTTAGCTACCTCTCCTTCCCTCCTCAGCTACCTCCCCTTCCGACCTTAGCTAACTCTACTTCCCTACCTATCTCACTCTCCTTTCATCCTTAGACACCTCTCCTTCCCTCCTTAGCTACTTCTCCTTCCCGCCTTAGATACCTCTCCTTTCATCCTTAGCTACCTCTCCTTCCCTCCTTAGTGGCCTCTCCTTTCCTCCTTCACTACCTCTCCTTCCCTCTTTAGACACCTCTCCTTCCCTCCTTAGCTACTTCTCCTTCCCGCCTTAGATACCTCTCCTTTCATCCTTAGCTACTTCTCCTTCCTGAGATGTTTGCTTGTGTTGTGTTTTATTAGGGACTAGTTTTTACCAGGAGCAGGGGCACAGCCTGAGCCCACAATAACTTTGTAGGATGATGCCCTGCCTCTGTAGGATGATGCCCTGCCTTTGTAGGATGATGCCCTGTCTTTGTGGGATGATGCCCTGCCTTTGTAGGATGATGCTCTGCCTTTGTAGGATGATGCACTAGCTTTGTAGGATGGTGCTATGCCTTTGTAGGATGATGCTCTGCCTTTGTAGGATGATGCCCTGCCTTTGTAGGATGATGCCTTGCCTTTGTAGGATGATGCCCTGCCTTTGTAGGATGATGCTCTGCCTTTGTAGGATGATGCACTAGCTTTGTAGGATGATGCACTAGCTTTGTAGGATGATGCTCTGCCTTTGTAGGATGATGCTCTGCCTTTGTAGGATGATGCACTAGCTTTGTAGGATGATGCTATGCCTTTGTAGGATGATGCACTAGCTTTGTAGGATGATGCCCTGCCTTTGTAGGATGATGCTCTGCCTTTGTAGGATGATGCACTAGCGTTGTAGGATGATGCACTACCTTTGTAGGATGATGCAAGCTTGAAACTACCATGGTACATGATCAGTGTGTGTGTTTGTGTGTGTTTGTGTGTGTATATGCGTGTTTGTGTGTGTGTGTGTGGGTTTTTTTGTGTGTGTGTGTGTGTGTGATGGATTATCCTGGGTGAGTGCAGGGTGTTTCCCTATCCCAGCTCAGTGAGTGTACTGTAGGTTGGGTAGTGACTGTTATCCCTGTGATCATTGCCAGGGCTCAGTGGGAGCTGCAGGGATTAGTCTGTTAATCGGTGCCACCTCTCCTCCATGCCACCGTGCCAACTCCACTGACGGGCACGGCCATCACACTGAACTGAGTGACCTCCTGGAAGGGCAGCAAGAGGACAGGAGCATAGCATATCTAGTTGTAGACTAGACTGGATCCGTTTGTGCTCTCTTCTTCTCTCTCACCTTTCTCCTGTATCTTTCTCTTTCTTTAATGTAGGGTCATAGCATGTCTAACTGTAGACTGTACACCTGTCTGTTTGTCCTCTTCACCTCCCTTCCTCCCTCTGTTCTCTCGTTCTATTATAGTGCCTCTCAGCATGTCTAGCTGTCTCTGTTCTCTCTGCCTCTCTCACTGTGCCCCTCCTGTCTCTTTTATCAGTAGGTATTGTCTTATTACATTGTGATCTGTTTACCTGGGTGTTGGTATCATTTCCATCGATGTGTGTTGTTGTCATCTCTCTCCATTCACTCTGTGACAGATTACCGCCCGATAAAAGTCTAAAGATCTGGGTGGGTTTTGTGAATGTAAAGGATTATACTGTAATTACCCTACTTTTCCCACTCATAATCTCCCGTAATCCCATTTGACTCATATGTTTTGTGTTAGATATTTCTGAACGGGTTTTTATATTTGGAGAAGTTAATCTGTTTACAAACGAGTCAGACAGTTTTCTCTCAATTTTCCAGATGTATTTCCACCATGAAGATGTCAGCATACGTTCACCGTTCCAATGCTCCTACTCATTATCTAACCTATCCAACCTATTAATAGCACGAGTGGGTTGTGTCTTGGTTCAGCTATGCAGTGGTTGGCCTTGACTAGCTCAAGTAATCAAATATTTTCCAAACAGTAAGCTAGCTGTAACCTCTGAAATGACATTGTTATCATCACTCAATAGCAGACATATCTATTGTTGGAGCCTTGTGCTTGTTGTTTACTTGTGTTTTTATCTATTAGACAGACAGTCTGTCTGTCTGTATGTCTCTGTTGCAGAATTTCTGTCTGTCTGCCACAGTATGTCAGTCTGTCTCTGTCTGTCCGTAATGTCTGTCCGTATGTCTGTCCCTCTGTCTGTCTGTGCCACAGTCTGTCTCTGTCAAAGTCAGTCTGTCTGTCCATCAGTCCGTCTCTGTGTCTGTCTGTCTGTCTGTCTGTCTGTCTGTCTGTCTGTCTGTCTGTCTGTCTGTCTGTCTGTCTGTCTGTCTGTCTTTCTTTCTTTAATTCTTTCTTTCCTCTTTCCGTTTGTCTGTCTGGCCATCTGTCAGTTTGTCTGTCCGTCTGCCCATCCGTCCGTCACAGTCTGTCACAGTCTGTCCAACTGCCAGTCTGTCTGTCTTTCTCTCTGTCACTAGGTTAGCCTTATCTCAGGTTCACAGGTGGGAGGCAGACTGAGCGAGAGGGAGGGAGGGAGGGAGGGAGAGAGAGAGAGAGAGAGGGAGGGAGAGAGAGAGAGAGAGAGAGAGAGAGAGAGAGAGAGAGAGAGAGGGAGGGAGACATAGACTTGGAGCCTCTTCCCTTGACAGAGTGTAACCTTGACGATGCCTCTTCACCTGGTTGGCATGGATCGGCTTAGACGCCCCCAAAGGAACCGATCAATATCTCTGTTGCTTGTTTTTGACTTCCCTCTTCCTCCTCCTCCTCTTGTCCTCTCTTCTCTGCTTCTTTCTTTCTCTGCCATAGGACGTTATCTGATTTAGCTGGTTTGTTTGTGGCGCACGCCTCACTGTCTCTCCCTGTCTCTCACCGTAAACCTAATAATGCCTCTAATTTGGGCACAGTTTAGGGATGCTAATGAAATTTGTGTTTTTGTTTTTTTC
>NW_024609802.1:295000-330000 GCF_018296145.1 Oncorhynchus tshawytscha
TTAAATTGTTTAACTGGCGTCAAACGTTTCGGGCAGCCTTCCACAAGCTTCCGCAATAAGTTGGGTGAATTTTGGCCCATTCCTCGTGCTTCACGATTGGGATGGTGTTCTTCAACTTGCAAGCCTCCCCCTTTTCCTCCAAACATAATGATGGTCATTATGGCCAAATAGTTATATTTTTGTTCCATCAGACCAGAGGACATTTCCCCAAAAAGTACGATCTTTGTCCCCATGTGCAGTTGCACATGTCGATATAGGACTAGTTTTACTGTGGATATAGATACTTTTGTACCTGTTTCCTCCAGCATCTTCACAATTTCCTTTGCTGTTGTTCTGGGTTTGATTTGCACTTTTCGCACCAAAGTACGTTCATCTCTAGGAGACAGAATGCGTCTTCTTCCTGAGCGGTATGACGGCTGCGTGGTCCCATGGTGTTTATATTTGCGTACTATTGTTTGTACAGATGAACGTGGTAACTTCAGGTGTTTGGAAATGACTCCCAAGGATGAACCAGACTTGTGGAGGTCTACAATTTTTTCTGAGGACTTGGCTGATTTCTTTTGATTTTTCCATGATGTCAAGCAAAGAGGCACTGAGTTTGAAGTTAGGCCTTAAAATACATCCACAGGTACACCTCCAATTGACTCAAATGATGTCAATTAGTCTATCAGAAGCTTCTAAAGCCATGACATAATTTTCTGGAATTTTCCAAGCTGTTTAAAGGCACAGTCAATTTAGTGTATGTAAACTTCTGACCCACTGGAATTATGATTAAGTGAAATAATCTGTCTGTAAACAATTGTTGGGAAAATGACTTGTCATGCACAAAGTAGATGTCCTAACCAACTTGCCAAAACTATAGTTTGTTTAACAAGAAATTTGTGGAGTGGTTGAAAAATGAGTTTTAATGACTCCAACCTAAGTGTATGTAAACTTCCCACTTCAACTGTATGTGGCAGTGTGGGAGAAATAATCCCACTGGGCAGAAACAGGTTGAAACAACTTTCAACACTGGTTGCATTTGCAAAAATCATCAACATAAGGACATTTCATTTTTTTTCATCCAATTTGAACCTAAATGACATGGTGACATTTGTTTTATTGATTTCACATGAATTCACATCAGTTGACAACTCAACTAAATGTAAATGAAAACTAGATGTTGAACTGACGTCTGTGCCCAGTGGGGTGGGCTCAGCCGGACTAACACTGACTCATACATGAACATGTGTAGGCAATGTGATATGACAAGATAAGATACAGTATTATATGATACAATACATTATTGTCCATTGTCATGGAAATGTATTTTGTTAGCCGAGAGGTACAGGTTTAATTTGATCACCCTGTTGCAGGAAAACCTCCCTGCATTGTAGGACTTGCAGTGGAACGATCAAAGCGCCCTCTAGTGGCCTCATGGGTGGAATGTTGTTCATATTTTTAATAGTTTCAATTGTCACATTGGTATAACGGGATCGGGAGACAGGCGCAGGAATGCGTAATAGTTTTTAAAAATGTTCCCACATTACAGCGTGCCATGTAAAGGCACGGGGACGAAGACCAAACAAACACGTATACAAAACACAGGGTTGAAACCCAAATAAACACGTATACAAAACACAGGGTTGAAACCCAAACAAACACGTATACAAAACACAGGGTTGAAACCCAAATAAACACGTATACAAAACACAGGGTTGAAACCCAAATAAACACGTATACAAAACACAGGGTTGAAACCCAAACAAACACAGATACAAAACACAGGGTTGAAACCCAAACAAACACATATACAAAACACAGGGTTGAAACAAACAAAACAAAACACAGGGTTGAAACCCAAACAAACACATATACAAAACACAGGGTTGAAACCCAAACAAACACGTATACAAAACACAGGGTTGAAACCCAAACAAACACGTATACAAAACACAGGGTTGAAACCCAAACAAACACGTATACAAAACACAGGGTTGAAACCCAAACAAACACGTATACAAAACACAGGGTTGAAACCCAAACAAACACGTATACAAAACACAGGGTTGAAACCCAAATAAACACGTATACAAAACACAGGTTTGAAACCCAAATAAACACGTATACAAAACACAGGTTTGAAACCCAAACAAACACGTATACAAAACACAGGGTTGAAACCCAAACAAACACGTATACAAAACACAGGGTTGAAACCCAAACAAACACAGATACAAAACACAGGGTTGAAACAAACACAAACAAACACAGGGTTGAAACCCAAACAAACACAGATACAAAACACAGGGTTGAAACCCAAACAAACACGTATACAAAACACAGGGTTGAAACCCAAACAAACACAGATACAAAACACAGGGTTGAAACCCAAACAAACACAGATACAAAACACAGGGTTGAAACCCAAACAAACACGTATACAAAACACAGGGTTGAAACCCAAACAAACACAGATACAAAACACAGGGTTGAAACCCAAACAAACACATATACAAAACACAGGGTTGAAACCCAAACAAACACAGATACAAAACACAGATACAAAACACAGGGTTGAAACCCAAACAAACACGTATACAAAACACAGGGTTGAAACCCAAACAAACACGTATACAAAACACAGGGTTGAAACCCAAACAAACACAGATACAAAACACAGGGTTGAAACCCAAACAAACACAGATACAAAACACAGGGTTGAAACCCAAACAAACACGTATACAAAACACAGGGTTGAAACCCAAACAGAAGAGCGAGGAGTAAATAAATACACAATCGCACAATGATACCACGTGGGACGAGACCCGTAATCATCTGTGCAATACACGCGGCACGAAAGCCAAAACAACACAGGTATTCACACGACCAACGGACTTTGGAACAATAATCAACAAGACAATGGTGAACAAAGGGCACACATATACAGTTACTAATCAGGGGAGAATATGAGTACCAGGTGTGTGTAATGACACAGTTCAGTTCCTAGAGGCCGGTGACGTAGACCTCCCAAACTGGTGCACGGAATGAGCATGTCACGTTCTGACCTTTATTTCCTGTGTTTTGTATTTAGTTAGTATGGTCAGGGCGTGAGTTGGGTGGGCAGTCTATGTTTGATTTTCTATGATTTGGGGTTTTCTATGTTTCGGCCTAGTATGGTTCTCAATCAGAGGCAGGTGTCATTAGTTGTCTCTGATTGAGAATCATACTTAGGTAGCCTAATGTCACTGTTTGTTTGTGGGTGATTGTTCCTGTCTGTGTTTTGCACCAGATGGGACTGTTTTGAGTTTTCACATTTCTTGTTTTTGTTAGTTTGTTCATGTAAAGGGATTTATTAAAACATGAATCAAAACAACCACGCTGCGCTTTGGTCCGCCTCTCGTTCAGATGAAGAAATCCATTACAGAGCAACAGTACTACAGGGATCCGTGAACATTAATCAACATTATATCAAACATTTGATTTTATATATTTTTTTATATTTCAGTCTTCTGTGATGTATATAAAGTGTAATATTCGGATGCAAACTCAAAATTCAATAGATTTCAACTCTATATCTGGTCATCATGGTGCAGGTGTCTTCTTTTTTTAAAGCCCATAACCATGTGTGTGAGGTGTATAGTTTTGTTTCAAAGTAGATTTGTTGGACTACCAAGAGAAACTGATTTAGCCCACTGCAGTAACAGGTTAAAAGGGCTTCTCAAGTTTCTAATTTCCACATTTCATTTATAGACTTGATTTTGTGTCAATTTAATAACAATGTGCATAATAATTCACATTTCCTGTCTTTGCAGGAACACTTGCCTGCTGTAGCAAACTGGCTCAAATTAAGATCCTACGGTGTCTTCATACAGTGCCTGAGTTCCAATGTCTCACCTATCTACACACAATACCCCATAATGACTAAGTGAAAACGTGTTTAGTCATTTTTGCAAGTGTATTGAAAATGAAATAAAGAAATATCTAATTTACATAGGTATTCATAACCCTTACATCAATACTTTGTTGAAGCAACTTTAGCAGCAATTACAGCTTTGAGTCATCTTGGATATGCCTGTAAAAGCTTTGAGTCGTCTTGGATATGCCTGTAAAAGCTTTGAGTCATCTTGGATATGCCTGTAAAAGCTTTGAGTCGTCTTGGATATGCCCGTAAAAGCTTTGAGTCGTCTTGGATATGCCTGTAAAAGCTTTGTACATCTGGATTTGGGGATTTTCTCCCATTTTCCTTTTCAGATTTTCTCAAGTTCTGTTAAATTAGAGATGGGGTGAACAGCAATCTTCAAGTCTTTCAACAGTTTTTCAGTGGGATTCAAGGGCTTTGGCTGGGCCACTGAAGGACTTTCACATTCTTGTTCTGAAGCCATTCCAGCACTGTTTTGGCTGTATGCTTCCGGTCATTGTCCTGTTGGAACGTAAAACTTCACCACAGTCTAAGGTGGTTTCAAGCAGGTTCTCATCAATGATTTACCTGTATTTGGCTCCATTCATTGTTCCCTCTATCCCTACCAGTCTCACAGTCCCTGCTGCTGAAAATCTTCCCCATAGCATGATACTGCCACCACCATGTTTCACTGTAGGAATGGAGTTAGACGGGTGATGAGCTGTGCCTGGTTTCTCCAGACATAGCGCTTTGCATTCAGGCCAAAGAGTTACATTTTTGTCACAATCTCTTGCCTTATGATCTCCGAGTTTTTTACATGCCTTTTTGCAAACTCCAGGCATGCTGTCATGAGTGGCTTCCTTCTGGATCACTCTCCCATAAAGCCCAGATTGGTGAAGTGCTGTAGAGACTGTTGCACTTCTGGCAGGTTCTCCCATCTCAGCCAAGGAACTCTGTAGTTCTGTCAGAGTGATCATTGGGTTCTTGGTCACCTCCCTGGCCAAGGTTCTTCTTGCCCGGTTACTCAGTTTGGTCGGACAGCCAGCTCCTGAGTAGTTCCAGATTTTTTCTATTTCCCAATGATGGAGACCACTGTGCTCTTGGAAACTTTCAACACACAGAAAAATGTTTATACCCAGATATGCGCTTCATCACAATTCCATCTCAGAGATCTACAGACAGATCCTTGGACTGCATGGTATAGTTTCTGCTCTGATGCACTGTCAACTGTGGGACCTTATATAGACAGGTGTGTTTCAGGTTTCTTTCTAAATCATGTCCGAAGGATTTAATTGGCCACAGGTGGGCTCCAATCAAGTTGTAGTGACATCTCAAGGATGATCAAAGGAAATTGGATGCACCCGAGCTCAATTTAGAGTGTTATAGCAAAAAGATTTGAATACTCATGTATATTAGATATGTTCAATACATTTGCATCAAGAAAACATTGTCATTACGGGGTATTGTGTGTAGATGGGTAAGATCTATTTGAATATGCAATCCTTTTAGAATTCACTCTGTAACAAATGTGGAATAAGTCAAGGGGTATGAATACTTTCTGAAGTCCATGTACATATGCACAATGCTGGAATGGCTTCAGAACAAGCATGAGAAAGTCCTTGAGTGGCCAAACCAAAGCCCAGACTTGAATTCCATTGAAAAACTGTGGAAAGGGGCCTCCCGAGTGGCGCAGTGGTCTAAGGCACTGCATCGCAGTGCTAGAGGCGTCACTACAGACCCGGATTCGATCTCGGGTTGTATCACAACCAGACGTGATCGGGAGTCCCATAGGGCGGCACCCAATTGGCCCAGCGTAGTCCTGGTTAGGGGAGGGTTTGGCCCGGGGGGCTTTACTTGGCTCATAGAGCTCTAGCGACTCCTTGTGGCAGGCCAGGCGCCTGCAGACTGACTGTGGTCGTCAGCTGAACAGTGTTTCCTCTGACACATTGGTGCGGCCGGCTTCCGGATTAAGCGAGCGGGTTTTAAGAAGCGCGGTTTGGCGGTTCATGTTTCGGAGGGTGCATGACTCAACCTTTGCCTCCAAAGTCCGTTGGAGAGTTGCAACGATGAGACAAGATCGAAATCGGGGAGAAAAAGAATACTACAACAACAACAAAAATGTGGAAAAACCTGAAGATTGCTGTTCATCGCCACATCTCATTTAACAGAGCTTAAACATCTGTAAGGAAGAATGGGAGAAAATCCCCAAATACAGATGTACAGTACAAGGCTGATGCAGACGACTCAAAGCTGTAATCACTGCCAAAGTTACTGTATACACACACAGTCTCACTATCATACAATGCAGGAGCTGCAATGAAGAGCAGTGAATGTGAGACTTGTTTAGCATCAGTGTAATTAAAGTGAAAGTGTGTGTGTGTGTCAGCAGTGTTGTGGAGGCTGACCCTGGATGCCACGCAGGTGATCACCTGTTCATAAGGGAGAGCTAATGAGCAGTTGGAAGCACAGGGGACCGCAGTGTTTACAGGAAATGCTCTCCTCATTTCCTCTTGGTGTGTTTATAATGTGTGTGGACATTGAATATGTACCGTGTAGCCTTTGTTTCTATACGGGTAAACATACAGAACATACTCTATATGTATCTCTGTGTGGGCACTGTGTGTGTGTGTGTGTGTACCGTGTGTGTGTACTGTGTGTGTGTATAGGCAAGGAGGAACAGTAGTGTGATATTGCTGAGGCTTGACAAATGACCCAGGGACTGATGAGGCGCTTGTTTCTGCAACCACTAGCACTTCCTCCTAATTACTCCACCTCTGCCCATAAACCCTGTGTGTGTGTGTGTGTGTGTGTGTGTGTGTGTGTGTGTGTGTGTGTGCATGCACCACCTCTACCCATAAACTCCTTGTGTGTGTGTGTGTGGGGGGCAGAGTGTTAGAACTATGTCTCCTAGCCATGTCAGCAGGTGGGAAGCTCAATCTGGAGAAAAGAGGGAAAAATCACCAAAGCATGCAAATCACACTCTGAGGGGAGAATCAATTAGAAGTGGAGCAGCCTGGCTGTGAGGGATGTGATGGGCTTTGAGGGATGTGAAGGGGCTGGGCACATGCAGAGACATAGAGATGGTGTATGACCATAGATAACCCCCCGGGGTCCTGCATTAGCCCTCTGAGAACACACAGTCCTCCACACCAGCAGGCCTCTCTATACCCTCTTTCTCATTCCCTCACTGTCTCGCTTCATGTCTTCTGTCTCTCTCTGAAAGGTTCAGATGGGTTTGGACTTGATAATGTAAAGTTGAAGTCAGAAGTTTACATACACTTAGGTTGGAGTCATTAAAACTCGTTTTTCAACCACACCAAAAAACTATTCTTAACAAACTATAGTTTTGGCAAGTCGGTTAGGACATCTACTTTGTGCATGACACAAGTAATTTTCCCAACAATTGTATAATTCACTGTATCACCATTCCAGTAGGTCAGAAGTTTACATACACTAAGTTGACTGTGCCTTTAAACAGCTTGGATAATTCCATAAAATGATGTCATGACTTAAAGAAGCTTCTGATAGGCTAATTGACATCATTTGAGTCAATTGGAGGTGTACGTGTGGATGTATGTCAAGGTCTACCTTCAAACTCAGTGCCTCTTTGCTTGACATCATGGGAAAATCAAAAGAAATCAGCCAAGACCTCAGAAAAAAATGGTAGACCTCCACAAGTCTGGTTCATCCTTGTGGGCAATTTCCAAACACCTGAAGGTACCACGTTCATCTGTACGAACAATAGTACGCAAGTATAAACACCATGGGACCACACAGCCATCATACCACTCAGGAAGGAGATGCGTTCTGTCTCCTAGAGATGAACGTACTTTGGTGCGAAAAGTGCAAATCAATCCCAGAACAACAGCAAAGGACCTTGTGAACATGCTGGAGGAAACAGGTACAAAAGTATCTATATCCACAGTAAAACGAGTCCTATATCGACATAACCTGAAAGGCCGCTCAGCAAGGAAGAAGCCCTTGCTCCAAAATTGCCATAAAAAAAGCCAGACTACGGTTTGCAACTGCACATGGGGACAAATATCGTACTTTTTGGAGAACTGGTCTGATGAAACAAAAATAGAACTGTTTGGCCATAATGACCATCATTATATTTGGAGGGAAAAGGGAGAGGCATGCAAGCCGAAGAACACCATCCCAACCGTGAAGCACAGTTGGTGGCAGCATCATGTTGTGGGGGTACTTTGCTGCAGGAGAGACTGGTGCACTTCACAAAATAGATGGTATCATGAGGATGGAAAAAGATGTGGATATATTGAAGCAACATCTCAAGACATAAGTCAGGAAGTTAAAGCTTGGTCGCAAATGGGTCTTCCAAATGGACAATGACCCCAAGCATGCTTCCAAAGTTGTGGCACAATGGCTTAAGGACAACAAAGTCAAGGTATTGGAGTGGCCATCACAAAGCCCTGACCTCAATCCTATTGTGGGCAGAACTGAAAAAGCATGTGCGGGCAAGTAGGCCTACAAACCTGACTCAGTGACACCTGCTCTGTCAGGAGGAATGGGCCAAAATGCACCCAACTTATTGTGGGAAGCTTGTGGCAGGCTACCCGAAACGTTTGACCCAAGTTAAACAATTTAAAGGCAATGCTACCAAATACTAATTGAGTGTATGTAAACTTCTGACCCACTGGGAATGTGATGAAATAAATAAATGCTGAAATAAATAATTATCTCTACTATTATTCTGACATTTCACATTCTTAAAATAAAGTGGTGATCCTAACTGACCTAGATAGGGAATTTATACCAGGATTAAATGTCAGGAATTGTGAAAAACAGAGTTTAAAAGTATATGGCTAAGTTGTATGTAAACCTCCGACTGTCTGTCTCTCTTTTTCTCCTCTCTCATTCTTCTACTTTCCTAATTGCCTTTTTATTGGTGCAGTGCTCTGTATGATAAATATATCTGAAACTCAGTATGATAAATATATCTGAAACTCAGTATAATAAATATGTCTGAAACTCAGTATAATAAATATGTCTGAAACTCAGTATAATAAATGTGTCTGATACTCTGTATGATAAATATGTCTGATACTCAGTATAATAAACATGTCTGATACTCAGTATAATAAATATGTGATAAATGTGTATGGAGATTCTTTATGTAGATGCAGGAATGTTTTTTTGGTGTGTTTCCCACCTCATATTTCTCTTCTCTTCTCCAGGTATAGAATGACCTCAATCCCAAGAGAGGCCTGATCACGGATTGGCTGAGAGTACTGGACCGAGCCCCTTCTAGCCCTCCCTGACACCGCGGACCATGGAGTCCCACCACACCAGGACACGGACTTTCTGTCTTACCCTATGCTGCTTCCTGTTTGCCCTGGCCATCCCTCTCTTGTTGGCATCCAGGCCCCTCCCCCATGCCCCAGACGGCGTCACTATCATCACTGCCTCCATCGACGCAGCTGAGGAGGAGGACTATAGCACGTTCAGCACCGAGAACCCTGAGTGGAAGTTCAACCACGTGGCCGTGGACGAACGCAACGGCAACGTGTACCTGGGAGCGGTCAACCGCATCTACAAACTCTCCCCCGACCTAAACGTACAGGTGTATCACGAGACTGGCCCCGACGAGGACAACCGCAAGTGCTACCCGCCACGCATTGTGCAGCCCTGCAGCGAGCCGCTGTCCCTCACCAACAACGTCAACAAGATGCTGCTGATGGACTACCGGGAGAACCGGCTATTAGCCTGTGGTAGTCTCTATCAGGGCATCTGTAAACTCCTCCGTCTGGACGACCTGTTCAAGCTGGGAGAGCCCTTCCACAAGAAGGAGCACTACCTGTCCGGGGTCAACGAGAGCGGTTCGGTGTTCGGCGTCATCGTGTCGTACGGGGACTCTTCGCCCGACAAGCTGTTTGTGGCCACGGCAGTGGACGGCAAACCCGAGTATTTCCCCACCATCTCCAGCCGCAAGCTGGCGCGCAACTCGGAGGAGGACGGCATGTTCGCCTACGTCTTTCACGACGAGTTCGTGGCATCCATGATCAAGATCCCGTCAGACACGTTCACCATTGTGCCTGACTTCGACATCTACTACGTCTACGGATTTGGCTCGGGTAACTTCGTCTACTTCCTCACGCTGCAGCCGGAGATGGGGAACGGGCCGGCCACCGGCTCCTCCTCCACGGGGCGAGAACAGGTGTACACTTCTAAAATAGTCCGTCTGTGTAAAGACGACACAGCCTTTAACTCGTATGTGGAGGTACCCCTGGGCTGTGTGAAGGGCGGCGTGGAGTACCGTCTCCTACAGGCGGCCTACCTCTCCAAGGCGGGTGCCATATTGGGGCGCTCGCTAGGTGTGGGGCCCGACGATGACGTCCTATTCACCATCTTCTCCAAGGGCCAGAAGCGGCGGCCACGCGAGGCTTCGCAGGAGTCAGCGCTGTGCGTGTTCGCCCTGCGCGAGATCAACGAGCGCATCAAGGAACGACTGCAGTCGTGCTACAAGGGCGAGGGCACCCTGGACCTGGCCTGGCTCAAGGTCAAGGACATACGCTGCAGCAGCGCTGTGAGTACCAAACACACACACACACACAGCAGTACTAACCAACTGTTTTCACACCTGATCCATCGAATCAAGGTCTTGATGATTGACCTTGTCATTCAACATAAATTTTGTTCACCACAAGCCAGTGTGGATAGTATGTTGAAAACAGTCGTTACCTTGCGTTACCAATGCTGGAATACAAGAGTAGAGATTCATAAGTGAGCTGTATTCAACCAGAACACTGTGTTAAATCTGTTCTACATTCTGACAATGAAACACTTAGTAACAAGAGGTGCATATTTACCGAGTATTTATTTTGTTCTACTAAATGAAAGGTGAAGGCTCATCACCCCACACTACACAACAGAACCATAATGAGAGGTTTGTCTCACTCTAAAGGTGTATTAGAGGCGCCATGTTTCTGGGTGGGCTGCTGCACCATTGGATTCATTTGAAGTGTTAACCAGCTTCGGGATCTGTTTCTCTCTCCGTCTTAGAGGGTTGGGCAATTCACACTCACAAGTAATGAACATCATTTACCTCACTCCGTTGCGGCATTAGCAATTCAGTAACACATTTCATTTAATCTCTTCAGGTTAAATCTTACATCAGCGGTGTCTCTCAAAGCAGAGCTTCGATGTGACGCAACAGTATTTTGTTTATACTACCGCTCCTCCTCAGATGAAATGCAGACAAGCTGAAGAAACGAGAAATTGACATTTCACTGAATAGCAGTCAGGGCCACATGAATAGCAGTCAGGCAGGTTTCTCCACAGCTGCTGTGCTGTGCTGAACATTAGCTAGTAAACAAACCCATCAGTGGGTCTTAATGCAGGGGAGCTGGCCTCTTAGTCTAAAGAGCTTCCCTGCCATCTCTACTGTTCTCTATAGTTACACTATAGGATTGACGAAGGCTCTGCGTAAAGTCACACTATCTGCAGTTACATTGTGATTAATGCACTGGATGGATGTTTCTGGAAACTGTCTAAAGTGATGGATGACGTTGTGTTGAGGTCTCTTCAAATTCCTCAGACTTTTCTGAGCTTGTTAGTGCTTGTGAGCCTCTCTTGTTAGTGCTTGTGAGCCTCTCTTGTTAGTGCTTGTGAGCCTCTCTTGTTAGTGCTTGTGAGCCTCTCTTGTGAGCCTCTCTTGTGAGCCTCTCTCATCTCAACTGAAAAATAGAGACCTGTATCAGAGGCATGCTGTGTTCTGCTGCTGGTGTTTCCAGTGAGGGATAAATCATAAAGCATGCCATCGTCGGGGGGGGGACACGGGTTAGCGGTGAGGAATGGTGACATTTCAGCACGCGCCACAGTTTGGCGGCTGCGGTATAAATTAGAGGCGGTCGCCGTCACAAAGCCCCAGCCTGGAGATGGATGGTCCTTACTCTCCCCTGGCCGCTCCGTCACTATGGATACTAGGCCCTGTTCCCTTAAAGGCAGGGAGAAGCACTTTGATGATACGGCAAACAAAAACATCCCTCAACACATGATCTCTGAAGGTTTTGAAATTATTGATATTCAAGGAGGGGGGTTGCATATATGATTGCCTGGATTTACAGGGATATGACTTCAAACACATGTTCATATATAGAGGCAGGCCCACGCACGCTCACACTCACACACACACACACACACACACACACACACAAACCCACACACACACACATACACACACACACACACACACACACACACACACACACACACACACACGTGCACTCACACACACACACACACACACACACACACACACACACACACACACACACACACACACACACACATACACACACACATACACACACACACACACACACACACCGACACACACACACCGACACACACGCACGCACGCACTCACACACACACACACAAACAAACACACACACACACGTGCGCGCACTCACGTACACACAAACACGCACATACATACACAAACCCACACACACACACGCACTCACACACACACACACACGCACGCACGCACTCACAAACACACACACAAACACACACAAATTAGTAAGTGATTAGAGGTAAATGGCGGGGCGTCTGTGTTGTTCTTGGATCTTTGCACAATGAAAACATGTTGTATGACAAGACACAGAGATGGGGGATGACACAAGACAGAGAGAGACAGAGAGAGAGATAACCTGCTACAGTAGCTGTGTATGTGTGGGGGAGATGTCTCCCTAGTATCACACGGATCATTTTACACAAATCCTGGTTGTTAGTCTCCAATTAATTCCTCGCTCTCTTTTCAATAATGCATGAAGGGGAATGCCCCCCCCAGCACGCCACATCTTGAATGTTGCCAGAAATGTAGTTCAAGTCATCATTCGCTCTGTTCCCTCCAAATGCAGCAGCCAAGATAGTCACCGACTCCATACACAGGGCTTTAGAGCAGAGACCAGAGAGACTGCATGGCAGAGAAGCAACAGCAGCTAGTAACAGCTAGTAGCTTTGGGTTTGTGCTCATATAAAAGTCTAATGAGGAACCATAGAACCACAGAGAGAGATCAAGAGAAGGCCCTTTCTCTCTCTCGCTCTGTCTCTCTCTCTCTCTCTCTCTCTCCTGCTCTCTCTTACTCTCCCCATCTCTCTCTTTCTCTCTCTCTCTCTCTGTTTCTCTCTTGCTCACTCTCTCTCTCTTTCTCTCTCTCCCGCTCTCTCTCCCCCTCTCTATCTCCCCTTCTCTCTCTCTCTCTCTCTCTCTTACTCTCTCTCTTTATTTCTCTCCCCTCTCTCTCCCCCTCTCGTTCTTTCTATCTTACTCTCTCTCTCTCTCTTTCCCTCTCTCTCTCTGGTTCTGGTTCTCTCTTCTTTTCAATCTCTCTTGTCGTGTTTTTCACATCATATGTTTCCCCCCAATTATAGAGTGGATGAACTGCCCCTAGGCTCATTAGAGTAGCTTGGCTGTACAGAGGAGCAGACGATATATGCATGCACTCACAGACACACACACACACACACACACACACACACACACACACACACACACACACACACACACACACACACACACACACACACACACACACACACACACACACACACACACACACACACACACACACACACACACACACACACACACACACACACACACACACACACACACACACACACTCAAAGACAATGGTCATTCACCTCAGCTCATTAGATGGCCTCTGTCTTTGTAAGTAGTACCAATTTGTGTGATTGCCACTTTGCGTTAGGGCCACTCTAGAGTGCATAGAATGCTCTTGTCTCTAACATCTCTGTTGTAGCAGTTTGTTTTTCAGACAATAATATTAGCTGGCTTGTGAGAGCTTCATTGACGGAAGTGAATTACAGCCAAAGATAAGCAGTTTATCATAAAAACTATTTAGTAAGTTAAGTTATATATATCTGAAAAAGCATTCTGTAACATCAGAAGGTATCCCAGATACATGTGGGCTGTTAAATCTGCCAGTGGACTTAATGTTGGATAAGTCAAAGAATAGTCCCTGTGGGTTTGAACTTGGCAGCATGCAGCTATTTCAAGAACAGAGAAATGGAAGGAAAAGGGGGATACGATACAGATATGGAATTACAGAAAAGCTCAGAGGTAGAGGTGAACCACGTTGAACGCTCTGAGGTGATTGGATGTCAGATTACAGGGAGCTACAGTCGATTGGCTGAAGCAGGCGGTAGTTTACTCTCAGTGATGTGATTGGTTTTCCTAGATGGTGTTGCTTGGATGTGGTGCCTTTTGATCAGAACGTATGAATGGAGATGTGAATGTATGCAGAGTTCTTACTCCATCCCTGTGCCAGCAGTAGGTGGTGCATCAATACCATTTGTGCAAATCTCCCATTGACACCAACACTTGATTTCCCCAACCCAGAAGTACGTAACTCAAGTTAGGATTTGTCCATAACAGCGTGCTACCACATCAATGGCACAGCGACAGCCATGTTAGGCTTTAGGACATTTAAAAAGGTCACTATGGCACAGCTTTAGTCCCCCCTCGTGAGTCAACAGTGGGCCTATGGCTGTCCAGCCCAGCCGTGACAATACCTATTAAAGGTTGTTGTGCGAGTTCAGGCCTTTGTTGGTTTCCAGTGGGAACTACTGTACCTCCTGTCGGTAAAGGAGCTGCATCAGGACAGGGACAGAGGAGGAGGATGTGTTTCCCAAAACCGCCACGCTCGACTGAACCACATAATGCATGCTCAACAGTATCAGTGTGGGCCGGGTCTGCGTCCATAGATCATTGTGAAATGGCATGTGACCTATACAAAAAAACGCCTGCTCCTTCATGGACACGTTCACCGTGTCAGCAGGAATAAGAGAGAAAAAACAAGACGCAGGAAATTCTCTCCTTTCTCTTCTCTTCTCTCCCTCTTTCTCTCTCGCCTGTTCTGCTCTAAACATGGCTAGTTGAGTGGTTTTCTCACCACTCTAGGCTGCTCACAGAGAGGAGAGGCAAGTTCACCCCTGTCACATGGCTGCGGTCCTCCTCGCCCTCACTCCCCACTTCCTAATGATCATAAATGACATGTCGTTAAGTAGCATGCGATCGGCTATTCTTCTACATTTGTCATCCACGTCGACTTCACATTCTGAATTATTTCCAATGAATGAGGTTATTCTACTCCGTTGCCAGTCCCTCCATCTCCCCCCACTTGAAAGCAGCTCGGAAGGCAACACTCATCTGGACTAAGTTCATGTTTGATGTTCTTCTTTTGGATAATGGCTCTTCTTCCTTCCGTCTCTTAATCTGATCAACCTTTGTATATTGTGTCCTGTTCCGGGCTGCCTTCTTTATGAGTTGAGCGGTGATTGGAGTTTAATCAGCGTCGTCTGGTGATTCAGTCCCCTCCACATCCTCCGGATCTGGCTTCATTAAAACACAGTCGTGTTCCAAATGGCACCTTAATCCCTATGTAGTGCACTACTTTTGACCAGGGCCCCATAGTGCACTATGTAGGGAAATGGGGTGCCATTCAAGGTGCAGCCGCAGTGGTCTCCGCCTGACACACACTAATTAAATCTCCATACATGATACTAACCCACAAAAGGTCAGAATCCATCACAACACATTATTCTTGGATTAACCAAGTGTCTCTTCACCCAGCCGATGCCCCACTCGTTTTCACGCTGTCTTCCGGCTCCGTTTTTGGATGTCTCAATTTCCACCCGGTTTCCCCTGAAATCAGCGAGTGTCATTTAGTTTAATTTGATTGTGTTCTCTACCCCACACAGATCTGTTGTTCCCCCATTGATTCTGACAGATGGGATCATACATAAACATGAATTATGGAGAACAGCACAATATCAAGACTGCCTCTCCTGTCTGTGAGGCAGACAAGCCAACACAACACAGCCAGGTAGAGACTGCCTCTCCTGTCTGTGAGGCAGACAAGCCAACACAACACAGCCAGGTAGAGACTGCCTCTCCTGTCTGTGAGGCAGACAAGCCAACACAACACAGCCAGGTAGAGAGAGCCAGGTAGAGACTGCCTCTCCTGTCTGTGAGGCAGACAAGCCAACACAACACAGCCAGGTAGAGACTGCCTCTCCTGACTGCCTGCCTCCTGTCTGTGAGGCAGACAAGCCAACACAACACAGCCAGGTAGAGACTGCCTCTCCTGTCTGTGAGGCAGACAACACAACACAGCCAGGTAGAGACTGCCTCTCCTGTCTGTGAGGCAGACAAGCCAACACAACACAGCCAGGTAGAGACTGCCTCTCCTGTCTGTGAGGCAGACAAGCCAACACAACACAGCCAGGTAGAGACTGCCTCTCTGTCTGTGAGGCAGACAAGCCAACACAACACAGCCAGGTAGAGACTGCCTCTCTGGTAGAGACTGCCTCTCCTGTCTGTGAGGCAGACAAGCCAACACAACACAGCCAGGTAGAGACTGCCTCTCCTGTCTGTGAGGCAGACAAGCCAACACAACACAGCCAGACAAGCCAACACAACACAGCCAGGTAGAGACTGCCTCTCCTGTCTGTGAGGCAGACAAGCCAACACAACACAGCCAGGTAGAGACTGCCTCTCCTGTCTGTGAGGCAGACAAGCCAACACAACACAGCCAGGTAGAGACTGCCTCTCCTGTCTGTGAGGCAGACAAGCCAACACAACACAGCCAGGTAGAGACTGCCTCTCCTGTCTGTGAGGCAGACAAGCCAACACAACACAGCCAGGTAGAGACTGCCTCTCCTGTCTGTAGAGGCCTCTCCTGTCAGACAGACAAGCCAACACAACACAGCCAGGTAGAGACTGCCTCTCCTGTCTGTGAGGCAGACAAGCCAACACAACACAGCCAGGTAGAGACTGCCTCTCCTGTCTGTGAGGCAGACAAGCCAACAGAACACAGCCAGGTAGTCGTCTTCTTTGACTTTATAGAACACAAAGACAAATATTTAATCTCTCTCCTCAGATAGACAATAAACTTGTGGACACACACACACACACTCCAAAAGTCTCACTATTTTGCCTCCCATAAACCACATTGATCTGCTGAGAGACTGATGGCATGTCTCGGAGAGATGACATCACTGTCAGGCCCCGGCGAGTGTCGTCAGCTCTCTCTCTCTCTCTCTCTCTCTCTGTGTGTGTTGTTCCCTCTTCAATGCTAATCATTGTGTCTGTTTTAGAACACTCCCAAGGGCTCTATAGAAAGGGAGTTAAATCTAGTAGGTGACAGCTATTTCACCCTACATACCTATTCTCTCTCACATAGCCACACACAGACTGTGGAATGCATAATGTGCATCCAAACTGCAGATGGAAACCTCATTCAGAACCCCTGTTTTTAATGCTTTTTACCCAAGCACCCTCGCTAAGTGATTAGAGTCACAGATATGAGCATGGCTCCTTTAGGTCCCCAGGAGAGACTAGAATGAATGGTGTGTTTATTGATAAGAGTGGGATGTTTTTCTCCTTATAAGCTCTGTAAGCCCCTGGAAGCAGACACCATGTATAGACCTGAACATCCTGCTATATCAACAGGCTCCATCTGCAGGCTGGATGTATACTACTAATCGCTCTAGACATCAGTGTGTGTGTGTGTGTGTGTGTGTGTGTGTGTGTGTGTGTGTGTGTGTGTGTGTGTGTGTGTGTGTGTGTGTGTGTGTGTGTGTGTGTGTGTGTGTGTGTGTGTGTGTGTGTGTGTGTGTGTGTGTGTGTGTGTGTGTACCAACCCCATCACCAACCATAGTAGGTCAAGCTCCTGCCCTCCTCTCCTAACTACACTAAGCATAAACAGCTCAGACCTGAGGATCTGTCCATTGACTCTGTATGGTTTCATCCCTTCTGTCCTCTACAGTATATCTGCCCAGTCAGCAGTGTGTGTACAATCCTCTGACAGTAGCAGCGGCAGGGACCTTTGAAGCTTTGAAGGACCCCTGTTCTGACTGGACTCCTTCCAAACACACGCTCTGAGAAGATGATGAACAGGGATGATACTGGAGGGTGAGGGAGGAGAGGATGGTGAATAGGGATGATAATGGAGGGAGAGGGAGGAGAGGATGATGAATAGGGATGATACTGGAGGGAGAGGATGATGAACAGGGATGATACTGGAGGGAGAGGATGATGAACAGGGATGATACTGGAGGGCGAGGGAGGAGAGGATGGTGAATAGGGATGATAATGGAGGGAGAGGCAGGAGAGGATGATGAATAGGGATGATACTGGAGGGAGAGGATGATGAACAGGGATGATACTGGAGGGTGAGGATGATGAACAGGGATGATACTGTAGGGTGAGGGAGGAAAGGATGATGAATAGGGATAATACTGGAAGGAGAGGGATGATGAACAGGGATGATACTGGAGGGTGAGGATGATGAACAGGGATGATACTGGAGGGTGAGGGAGGAGAGGAGGATGAACAGAGATGATACTGGAAGGAGAGGGAGGAGAGGAGGATGAATAGGTATGATACTGGAGGGAGAAGGATGATACTGGAGGGATAGGATGATGAACAGGGATGATATTGGAGGGAGAGGGATGATACTTGAGGCAGAAGGATGATACTGGAGGGAGATGGAGGAGAGGATGATGAACAGGGATGATATTGGAGGGAGAGGGATGATACTGGAGGCAGAGGGATGATACTGGAGGGAGATGGAGGAGAGGATAATGAACAGGGATGATGCTGGAGGGAGAGGGATGATACTAGAGGGAGAGGGAGGAGAGGAAATGAACAGGGATGCCAGTGTTGGAGGGAGAGGATGTCAGCTGGGCAGGTTTGATACTGGAGTCAGCTGGAGTGAGAGGATGATGAACTGGGAGTGTTTGAGAGGAGCTGGAGTGTTTGAGGGAGATGGATGGCCAGTGTTTGATGAACAAGAATGATACTGTAGGGAGAGGGATGGCCAGTGATGATACTGGAGGGAGATGGGCCAGTGTTTGATGATGCAGCTGGATGATATTGATGAGAGTCAGCTGGAGAGTGGATGATACTGAGTCAGCTGGCCAGTGTTTGAGAGTCAGAGGCCAGTGTTTGATAGAGTCAGCTGGCCAGTGTTTGATCAGCTAGAGTCAGCTGGCCAGTGGAGGAGAGGATAATGAACAGGGATGATGCTGAAGGGAGAGGGATGATACTAGAGGGAGAAAATGAAAGATAGAGTCAGCTGGCCAGTGTTTGATAGAGTCAGCTGGCCAGTGTTTGATAGAGTCAGCTGGCCAGTGTTTGATAGAGTCAGCTGGCCAGTGTTTGATAGAGTCAGCTGGCCAGTGTTTGACAGAGTCAGCTGGCCAGTGTTTGACAGAGTCAGCTGGCCAGTGTTTGACAGAGTCAGCTGGCCAGTGTTTGTGGTGGAGGGAGGGAAGCGTAGAGGGAACGGCGGTGGGCGGCGTTAGCGTGCAATCCTGCGCTCTGTCATGCGCGGCGAGCGGGATAAAGGGTTGCCATGGATCAGCGCTCAGACAGACTGCACATTGCACTCCCATCACCGAGCTCTCTGCATGGGGCTGCAACTGTACAGACAACACTGTGGAGGGAAATAACCTCAAGTTCAAGTCAAGTCCACGTCGGCAGTCAAGTCCCTTCAAAAACAGATTCCTGTCTCAATGGGACTCACTTGGCAGCCAAGTCCCTTGAAATAGAGATTCAAATCAAATCAAATGTTATTAGTCACATGCGCCGAATACAACAGTGAAATCCGTACTTACGAGCCCCTAAAAAACAAAGCAATTTCTAAAAAAACAGATATGAATAAGAAATAAAAAGAACAAGTAATTAAAGAGCAGCAGGGAAATAACAATAGCAAGACTAAATTCGGTGGGGTACCGGTACAGAGTCAATGTGTGGGGGCACCAGTTAGGTGAGGTAGTATGTACATGTAGGTAGAGTTATTAAAGTCTCATGAGGGGGAATAGGTTTTGTCGTGCCCTCTTCACGACTGTCTTGGTGTGTTTGGACCATGTTAGTTTGTTGGTGGTGTGGACACCAAGGAACTTGAAGCTCTCAACCTGCTCCACTGCAGCCCAGTCGATGAGAATGGGGGCGTGCTCTGTCCTCTTTTTCCTGTAGTCCACAATCATCTCCTTGCGGAGAGAGATCACGTTGCGGGAGAGGTTCTTGTCCTGGCACCACACGGCCAGGTCTCTGACGACCTATAGGCTGTCTTGTTGTTGTCGGTGATCAGGCCTACCTCTGTTGTGTCATCGGCAAATTTAATGATGGTGTTGAAGTCGTGCTTGGCCGTGCAGCCATGAGTGAACAGGGAGTACAGGAGAGGACTGAGCACGCACCCCTGAGGGGCCCCTGTGTTGAGGATCAGCGTGGCAGATGTGTTGTTACCTACCCTCACCACCTGGGGGCGGCCCGTCAGGAAGTCCAGAATCCAGTTGCAGAGGGAGGTGTTTAGTCCCAGGGTCCTTAGCTTATTGATGAGCTTTGAGGGCACTATGGTGTTGAACGCTGAGCTGTAGTCAATGAATAGCATTCTCACATAGGTGTTCCTGTCTCAATGGGACTCACCTAGTTAAAGGACAGATGAATAGAGTAGAATAAGTCCACGGTGCGATGTGTTGTGGCTGTCCCACGTTGTTATGATTGCATAATGAATGTGAATGCGTAGGCAGTTATGCAAGGTTGTTGTGCCCAGCATTCAATTTGACAGGCAAGCTATTTCACACAGTGTTAACATTGTACATAATTATGTGTTGTGAAGTTCATGGAAATACAGGTTTGCCGGTTGCACTGACCGATTATTAGACAACCCACCTATATTTGTTGTGTTGTTTTTATAGACATACAGAGAAGTGGAAGATAAGTGATGCTTCATGGCTCTGCTGTGGTGGACTGGTGTTGTGGGGAAACACGTCTACCAGTATAATGTGTGTCATTAACTTCCTGAACCAGCGGACCATAGGACTCCTCTTTGTGACACTGCAGGCCCAGATTAGGCCCAACATCAGAGAGCGTGGAACAGTGGATCTCATTCAATCCCTTTAATCGCATTGTGCCACCACCTCTCTCTCTCTTTCTCTCTCTCTCTCTCTCTCTCTCTCTCTCTCTCTCTCTCTCTCTCTCTCTCTCTCTCTCTCTCTCTCTCTCTCTCTCTCTCTCTCTCTCTCTCTCTTTTGCTCTCTCTCTCTCTCTCTCTCTCTCTCCCTCTCCCTCTCTCTCTCTCTCTCTCTCTCTCTCTCTCTCTCTCTCTCTCTCTCTGTCTCTCTCTCTCTCTCTCTCTCTCTGTCTCTCTCTCTCTCTGTCTCTCTCTCTCTGTGTCTCTCTCTGTCTCTCTCTCTCTCTGTCTCTCTCTCTCTCTGTCTCTCTCTCTCTCTCTCTCTCTCTCTGTCTCTCTCTCTGTCTCTCTCTCTCTCTCTCTCTCTCTCTCTCTCTGTCTCTCTCTCTCTGTCTCTCTCTGTCTCTCTCTCTCTCTGTCTCTCTCTCTCTCTGTCTCTCTCTCTCTCTGTCTCTCTCTCTCTCTCTCTCTCTCTCTCTCTCTCTCTCTCTCTCTCTCTGTCTCTCTCTCTCTCTCTCTCTCTCTCTCTCTCTCTCTCTCTCTCTCTCTCTCTCTCTCTCTCTCTAGTCTGTGTCTACTGAGCCGTATGCCCAGTCCAGAAGAGAGCTCTCTTTGTACTGTAGCTGGCTGGCAGACAGAGAAATAGAGATAGAGGGAGAGAGAAAAGGAGGGACAGCGAGAGGTCTGAGTGACCTGATTCTGTACTCTGTTTTTGGCCGTGGTTCAGATGCAGCAGAGCCTCATCTCTCCTCCAGAGGCTTTTAGGAGGGGAGCCGGTGTCCTCCCCTGTGTCCTCACTCCACCCAGGGACTCTCAGTGTGAAATTGACCATAATGCGGAAGGAATCGTGTACCTGTAGAGGGAGGGAGCGTTGGAGACATGGAGTGAGAGAAGGAGGAGGCTGGGAGGAGGAGAGAGGGGAATGTAGGCAGAGAGAGAAAGAGATATGGAGGATGTGGGGGGGAGAAGTAAAGAGAGTAGGGGGGAGAGAATGAGAGTAAAAATGGTTTGATACAGAAAGGAGAGAGACAGACAGACAGACAGACAGACAGGCAGATGGGGGCTGTTTTGAGGACTGGATATTATTTGTGTCTGGGTGACTGAGATGGGTGTCAAATGTCATGTTTTGTGCGGGCGTAATGAAAACGTGTCTGCTTTCTGAAAGGATGACAGACAGCAAGTATATTTCATTAAATTGAGTCGCTGCTCGGTGTGATTGGCATGTTAGGACGCTTCTCCAGAAATATCACGGCAGGTGTCAATAACGGGAGACGAGAACACACGTCTTGTTCTCTGTACATGCATGAGTGTGTGTCACACACACACACACACACACACACACACACACACACACACACACACACACACACACACACACACACACACACACACACACACACACACACACACACACACACACACACCACACACACACACACACACACACACACACACACACACACACACACACACACACACACATATGCACACACACTTCTATCAAAAGTACCAAAAGTACCCCCGTTATACCCTTCGAGGTATAAATCTGAAATCGGCTGAAAATAAAAGAAATGTTCGTGCACCTCTTGTTGTTGGAGAGCCATTCCCTCTCCCTCCTCACATCTCCCTCACTCCCTCCCGACTTTCTCATTTCTCATTTCCTCCCTCATAGGGCGGTTAACCCCTGACCTCTGGGTGATGAGGCTCCTTTGTAACCGCTGTAACAATGATGAAAATCAAGTCAAGGGGCAGTAGCCAGCAGAAGATTTCTCTTCTTCTCTCATTTGTTCCTCTTTCTATCAGAGGAGTAAACAGCAGGAGGGCTATAGATGGAAGGGTCCACCGCTCTACCAACTAAAGCTCCAGATATAAAGGTGTCTGGTGATGGTATGTTTATGCGCTCATGTGTGTGTGCCCTGAGCTATCGCCACGACGACAACGCCGGGCCAAGCTCTCTGTCTTGTGATGATGCATGGGCCGGCGGTAGAGAGGACAGCAGGCAGGCCTGCAGAAAGACTAACACAGCAGAAGGCTAGATGTGTCACATGGGATGACACTGGAGAGACGAAGCAGGTACGGGGAGTAAAACCTTTAATATAGAACGGACATGGAACGAGACAGTAACAGCATCAGCAAACAGGTAACACAGACAAAAAAACTATTACTGCAGCAGCGGGAACAGAGCAAGGAAACTGACAAATATAGGGGAGGTAATAAACAGATGATGAGTGAGTCCAAGTGAGTCCAATATCGCTGATGCACGTGATGAGGGAAGGCAGGTGTGCATAGTAGATGATAGGAGTGAGTGAAGCAGGTCAGCCTGGTGCCCTCAAGCACCAGAGGGGGGAAGAGTGGGAGTAGACATGACAGTACCCCCCCCTCTAGGGGCGCCACCCGGCGTTCACCCGGGCAAGCCGGCCGAGACATGGGCGCTGGGAAAGCCGGTTGGGGCGTGGGAGCCCAACTATCTGGCAGGAGTGTGAGAACCTGGCGAGCCCCCTGAGGCATGGCAGACCGACAATCCGTCTGAGGCAAGATGCTTGTAGATCCCGCTGCAGCGAGGGAGATGTAAAGCAGGGCAACCTGGTGCCCTCGAGCGCAAGGGGGGGGGGAGAGCGGGAGCAGATGTGACAGAACCCCCCCACTCTTGGGACACCACCCGGCGTCCCACTTGGGCGAACCCGGCCGAGACATGGGGGCTGGGCAAGCCGGTTGGGGCGTGGAAGCCTGACGAACCGACAGGAGCGTGGGAGCCTGGCGAGCCGGCTGAGGTATGGAAGCCTAACATCCGGCTGAGGCAAAACGCCTGACGCCTGTCGAGGGAGCCCAACAATCCAGCGGAGTGTGACGTGGGATGGAAATCTGCCGAGCCAACCGAGGCAACGAAACCTCTCGAGCCAGCCAGGGTGTGGATGCCCGACCGGCTGGCTTACGCACCCCCGGGTCCATCGGCGGCGGAATCCACCCCAATTTTTAAATAATAATCCTGGACCGGCTGGGCGAATAAGAACTGACGATCCGGCTGAGTCCCGACGTGGGATGTGCGCCATCCGAGCCAACCGGGACAAGGAAACTTCTTGAGCCAGCTAGGGCGTGGAAGCCCAACATGTTGGCTAGGCACCCCAGGTTCCATCGGCGGTGCCAGTACTCCCCGATGCTTCGTATGATGGCTGCTGCATTCTGTCACTCAATTGCTTCTCCTATAGCAGATTATAGCAGGAAGGTCTTCGCCGCTAAACGACTCCTGTCCCTCCGTCAAGGTGCCCAGAGTGTTGCTGAAATGGCATGTGAGTTCCGCACCCTCGCCGCAGAGCGAGGCTGGAATGATGAGGCTCTTCAGGGAGCATTCCGGAACTCACTCACTGAGACCCTCAAGGACGAGTTGGTGTCCAGGGAGGAGCCTGATGATCTTGATGAACTCATTTCTCTCACTATCCGCATTGACAACCATCTCTGGGAGTGTTGGAGGGAGAGGGTAGGTAGGGTTGCAAGTACCTTAACATCTGCTTCAGTGCCTTGCCCTTCTCCTCCGACTGCATCCCTACCCCAGGCATGTTCTAAGCCTGAACCCATGCAGCCTGGCCGGACCCATCTATCTCCAGAGGAGAGGCAGATACTAGGAGCTGTCTATACTGTGTCCAGGTTGGCCAGATGGTCTCCACTTGTTCCCTGCGTCCAGTAAGACGAGGCTCGGCCGTTATGGGGGAAATATTGTTGAGTCAAATCGCTGGCCCATCTTCCCCCAGACCTCTGTTTGAGACCAACCTTGTGTGGCAGAGCCACTCTCTGGTATTCACCAGGAGATGATCAGTTTCCACATAATCAACAGTCCCAACCCAACCCAGCTCACTCCAACCTCAGCCTCCACATCTGGCTTCCTACAACTCACCCAAGCTTCCCTGGATCTGCACTACACAATCTCTCCCTGTGTTCCAATAAATATCTTGGTTCATTCATCCCTGTTTCCTGGTCTGAGTCTGCTCTTGGGTTCCCCTGTGTTGCTCTGCTTAACTGTATGAGAAATCAAAGTGTGGTTTTTTCTTCGTCAAGAAAAAAGATGGGTCATGGGTCACTTCCGTGGGTTGAATAGTATCACTGTCAGGAACAAGTATCCCTTGCCACTCATCAGTTCTGCTTTCCCTCCCCCTCCATGGTGCCACGGTTTTCACTAAACTCCACCTCCAGAATGCCTACCACCTTTTCCGCATCAGAGAGGGGGACGAGTGGAAAACGGCATTCAACACACAACTTGGACACTTTGAGTTTTTGTACTGTTAAGCGGAACAGCACAGGGGAACCCAAGTGCAAACTCAGACCAGGAAACAGGGATGAATGAACCAAGATATTTATTGTAACACAGGGAGAGATGAAGTGCAGCCTGGCGCCCTCAAGCGCCAGAGAGGGGAAGCGTGGGAGCAGACGTGACAAGATGTTTTGAGTTGGCCGCTCTGTCCTGCCTCCCATATGGTACCCTATTCCCTATATAGTGCACTACTTTTGACCCATGCTAGAGGATGGCTGGGTGCTAGCCTCAGCTACACTTCATGCTCCCCGGCCCACGGAACCAGCAATCTAAGCCAGCAGATTTTTAAAGGTCAGGCGACATTGGCTGGACTGGACCCAGCTAGCACATAACGTTCTGAGAACCATGTTTCTTAGAGCTTGGTGAGAGCGTGATTGTCCTGTGGTTATTTTGTATTCAACCTTCCCACAACTCTCTAGGAATGGTGCAGGAAAGTTGCTTGGCTTTGGGACATTCTTAACACAGTTCAGGAACTTGACAAAAAAAGTTTATTTTCTTGGTATTTCATAACTTCAACAGAATGTTTCCTAAAAGTTTGAACACGGTTACATTTCATTTCAATGTTGGTAATGTTCTAGGAACGTTCTACAACTGGTTTGACATTGGGAATGTTCTCAAAAAGTTCAGAGAATATTAAGAAACAATGTGGGAATTTCAGTACTTCAGCATAATGTTTCCTACAGGTTTTTTCATGGTTCTATTTAATCTCATGTTCTCAAATTGTTCCGAGAATGTTAAAAAACGATGTTCTTCTGTGAGAATTTTAGTACTTCCACAGAACATTCCACACAAGTTCCCACGTGGTTCCATTTAATGTCATATTTGTATTACATTCTGGGAACATGTTTAAAATGTTAAGCGATTCTGGGAATGTTGTACTCATTAACATCAATACGCTCTAAATTCCATTCTCAGAACATGAAAAAAACTTTCCATAAAAAAACACATTAAAACTTTAGTGACATTCAGAGAATGTTCTCAGAATGTTACTTAAAAACATCTACATTCCGTTCTCAGCATCAACAAATCTCTCTCTATCCTCCATCTTGTGAAGTGGGTTCAGGTGTGTTGGCTGCGCCAACTAATTGGCCCCATCTGATCTTAATGAGTGCTTGTTTCCTTTGAAAGGACTAAAATAAACAGCTTTGTATGCGCAAAAAACCATGGCATGCTAGCTCCATCCTGGTGGTGCACTGGACTAATTCCAGGGATAGACAGGGATAGAAAGTCATAGGTTTGATTGAATCTAACTGATGCAGTGTCACAATAAAAAAATATGTGTTCTCATGATTATTCCTCAGGAAATGACTGGCCATGTGTCCTATCTGTACTTCAGAAAATGAAATCCTAAATATGCTAGCAGTGTTAAGTCCTATTAAAGCATTCAGTGAAACCTCTAAATAACCCACTAACCAGAGTAAATATTCCCATAATAGGCAAACTTTTAACTTCTGTTCTCAGGACGTTTAAAAAACGTTATTTTTTACGACCATGAAATATATGGCTTTGTTCCAACAACCAATGTGAAACCAAAAACATATGTTTTTCTCTCTCTGACTTGTTTATTCTCTCTCTCCCTTCTTCTCCCGATATGAAATGAATTTGACTCGACCATAGTGAAGTCTCTGTCACGTTCGTCATAAGGATCAGACCAAGGCAGCATGGTATGCGTACATTCTCTACAAAAAAACTACATCAACGAACGAAACGTGACGCTATACAAATAGTGCTGACAGGCAACTAAACATAGACACGATCCCACAACACAAATGAGGAAAATGGCTGCCTAAATATGATCCCCAGTCAGAGACAACGATAAACTGCTGTCTCAGATTGGGAACCATATCAGGCCAACATAGACATACAAAAACTAGAGTACCCACCCTAGTCACACCCTGACCTAACCAAAATATATAGAAAAACAGAGATATCTAAGGTCAGGGCGTGACAGTCTCAGACAGATTACTCATAACATAACCACCATGTTATGGAGACGGCTCCAGTGTATGATTCTATTGACTTCATGAAAGCTCTCTATCTCCGTGGTGACAAAGATGAAGCGCTTGTGAAACTCTGTCAGCAGACACTTGACTGAACATTTCCCTGAAGACTGAGTTCACTAAAAAGCTTCCGGGAAAGAACCACCAACCAAAAGGGTGGCATTGCCATATTTTGCTTCACTTTGTCCCCACAATGGCCTCCTTGACCAACCAAAAGGGTATCATTGCCATATTTTGCTCCACTTTGTCCCCACCAATGCCATCTTAACCAAGAAAAAGAGTAACATTGCCATATTTTGCTCCACTTTATCCCAATAATGGCCTCATTGAAAAAAATGATGGCTTGTTTACATGCAGAAGCTTACTGTTACCGACAGTTAGAGCTTTAATGCCGATAAACACGACTTTGGTTTATAATGTAGTTTTTATCGTGTCTAATCTTTCATTAAGCAGAGAGAGACGCCAGTGTTTCTAATGTATTAGATGGACCCAGACACAACGCTGGTTGAGATGGAAGGTTTGAATCGGCATGATGGTATGCCAGAAATGATTTGGTCTTATAATATATGATAACAGGTGATGATTTATAACCCGCTTTCACATCTGACCTCAGGACCTTTAATCACGGGAAAGGAGAACAACATCTCCAACTGTAATATCAACTGTCGCGCTTTTACTCTCACAATAACCCAGCGCACTGCCTCCATATTAATCAAATGGGACGGTCCACCAGTCCAAAGCCCACTGTTTCAAATCTGTCCATACAGATGGAATAATGCCTGTTGTCTAGCATCATTATTCTGCTATCAGAAGCCATACAGCCTTCTCTTTTCTTATGACAGGTGGACATTCCCCAGACTGTATGTCGTCCATATTCCAACCCACCATTCTATCTGCATATAATAGTCATTTGGTGGTTGCTTATATTTTTCCTGTTTCACACATGTACAAGTGGGAATTAATATACGTGTGTGAATTGGAAATGTGTTTTTTGGCATAGCCGACCCTTGGTGAATGGGGTCACGGCCAGGGTCAGTCATTATCAATGGCGACCCTGGACCAATTAGGTTTAACTGCCTTGCTCAAGGGCACATCAACAGATGTTTCCCTTTGTCAGCGCAGGGATTCAAACTAGTGACCTTTTAATTACTGGCTCATTGCTCTAACCGCTGGGTTACCTGACACATATGGCTGGGCTACCTGACACATATGGCTGGGCTACCTGACACATATGGCTGGGTTACCTGACACATATGGCTGGGTTACCTGACACATATGGCTGGGTTACCTGACACATATGGCTGGGTTACCTGACACATATGGCTGGGTTACCTGGGTTACCTGACACATATGGCTGGGCTACCTGACACATACCTGGCTGGGTTACCTGACACATATGGCTGGGTTACCTGACACATATGGCTGGGCTATATGGCTGACACATATGGGTTACCTGACACATATGGCTGGGCTACCTGACACATATGGCTGGGCTACCTGACACATATGGCTGACACATATGGCTGGGCTACCTGACACATATGGCTGGGCTACCTGACACATATGGCTGGGCTACCTGACACATATGGCTGGGCTACCTGACACATATGGCTGGGCTACCTGACACATATGGCTGGGCTACCTGACACATATGGCTGGGCTACCTGACACATATGGCTGGGCTACCTGACACATATGGCTGGGCTACCTGACACATATGGCTGGGCTACCTGACACATATGGCTGGGCTACCTGACACATATGGCTGGGTTACCTGACACCTGACACATATGGCTGGGCTACCTGACACATATGGCTGGGCTACCTGACACATATGGCTGGGCTACCTGACACATATGGCTGGGCTACCTGACACATATGGCTGGGCTACCTGACACATATGGCTGGGCTACCTGACACATATGGCTGACACATATGGCTGGGCTACCTGACACATATGGCTGGGCTACCTGACACATATGGCTGGGCTACCTGACACATATGGCTGGGTTACCTGACACATATGGCTGGGCTACCTGGCTGGGTTACCTGACACATATGGCTGGGCTACCTGACACATATGGCTGGGCTGACACATATGGCTGGGCTACCTGACACATATGGCTGGGCTACCTGACACATATGGCTGGGCTACCTGACACATATGGCTGGGCTACCTGACACATATGGCTGGGCTACCTGACACATATGGCTGGGCTACCTGACACATATGGCTGGGCTACCTGACACATATGGCTGGGCTACCTGACACATATGGGCTACCTGACACATATGGCTGGGCTACCTGACACATATGGCTGGGCTACCTGACACATATGGCTGGGCTACCTGACACATATGGCTGGGCTACCTGACACATATGGCTGGGCTACCTGACACATATGGCTGGGCTACCTGACACATATGGCTGGGCTACCTGACACATATGGCTGGGCTACCTGACACATATGGCTGGGTTACCTGACACATATGGCTGGGCTACCTGACACATATGGCTGGGCTACCTGACACATATGGCTGGGCTACCTGACACATATGGCTGGGCTACCTGACACATATGGCTGGGTTACCTGACACATATGGTAGGGCTTACCTGACACATATGGCTGGGCTACCTGACACATATGGCTGGGCTACCTGACACATATGGCTGGGTTACCTGACACATATGGCTGGCTACCTGACACATATGGCTGGGGTTACCTGACACATATGGCTGGGTTACCTGACACATATGGCTGGGCTACCTGACACATATGGCTGGGCTACCTGACACATATGGCTACCTGACACATATGGCTGGGTTACCTGACACATATGGCTGGGTTACCTGACACATATGGCTGGGTTACCTGACACATATGGCTGGGTTACCTGACACATATGGCTGGGCTACCTGACACATATGGCTGGGTTACCTGACACATATGGCTGGGTTACCTGCTGGGCTACCTGACACATATGGCTGACCTGACATATGGCTGGGCTACCTGACACATATGGCTGGGTTACCTGACACATATGGCTTACCTGACACATATGGCTGGGCTACCTGACACATATGGCTGGGCTACCTGACACATATGGCTGGGCTACCTGACACTACCTGACACATATGGCTGGGCTACCTGACACATATGGCTGGGCTACCTGACACATATGGCTGAGCTACCTGACACATATGGCTGGGTTACCTGACACATATGGCTGGGTTACCTGACACATATGGCTGGGTTACCTGACACATATGGCTGGGCTACCTGACACATGGCAATTACAAAAGCACAGTAGCATGTCCAATTGCGAAGCATAACAGCTGCATAAGAGATGAAAAACGAGGTGAGCGTTTCTTGTTTTTCCGATTATTTCTCCTCCCTAGAGGTGCAACACTGATTTGGCGTGACGGTGTGAAAATAAGGAAGGCTCATTTTGTTTTGTTGTCCGATTCACTTTGAATATTTTGTTCTGTTGCTCTCAGGCTCTGCCTGAGATCAGCCTGTCAGAGTAGCTGCTGGCAATATTACATAGGACTACTGTAACTTGACTGCAGTCTTCATCCCTCTCCCTTTCCCTGTCTATCTCTTTTCATCTCTCTCTCTCTCTCTCTCACACACTCTCTCTCTTTCTCTCTCTCTCTTTCCCTCCCCTCTCTCTACTTCTCCCTCACTCCCTCTCTGCATGTCCAGAAGGTCAGTCTCAGACAGTCTAAACAACACTGTGTCACTGAGACTAAACCCAGACAGTCTAAACAACACTGTGTCACTGAGACTAAACCCAGACAGTCTAAATAACACTGTCACTGAGACTAAACCCAGACAGTCTAAATAACACTGTGTCACTGAGACTAAACTCAGACAGTCTAAAAGGCCATTATGAACCTCTCTCCCTTCACATTCATGTCTTCTGACTCGGAGATGAATTCCTCTGTGTTTTCTACTGGTCTTTACAACTGTTGAAACTGTTGTTTCTGGTCTTGGAGGAGATGCAGTGCTTGCCGGTTTTATCTCCAACCCAGCTGTACCACATGGAAGACAATGTTAGTGCAGATGAAGGATGATGATAGTGTTGATGAATCAGGTGTGTTACTGCAGGGCTGGAGCCAAACCCACACTTTTGTCTCTATAACCCCCTCCTACATACACTGACTTTGATAGCTACTTTATTGAGGGAAATGTGCTCACTATGACTGAGATATGTGGTTGTCTCACCAAGCTATCTGAAGATAAATGCACTAACTTTAAGTCTCTCTCACTGAACATCTACCATAGTCTTCTTCAGAATACACACTCTTCTTCAACAAGAAATAAGAGACTGTTGATCACAAACAAAGTCCAATAATGACTCTCTGCCTCCCCTCTCTCTTTCCCTCCCCTCCCTCTCTCCATCCAGCTCTTAACCATCGACGACAACTTCTGTGGCCTGGATATGAACGCTCCGCTGGGGGTGTCAGAGATGGTGCAGGGCATCCCTCTGTTCTCTGACTCCACCGACAAGATGACCTCGGTCATCGCCTATGTCTACAAGAACCACTCTCTGGCCTTCGTGGGCACCAAGAGCGGGCGCATCAAGAAGGTAGGCGGGCGGCCATTGATACTATTACACTTCCCAGTGGTCTCCCACCAGGGACTGTGGAGGGCTACTAGGAGATACGAGGAGAATGTTTTTCCACAAACATACTGTCGGCCGTTTTCTCTTCAGGAGGGAGAGGTGGAGGAGAGGCAGTGTGTGTGAGTGTGTGTGTGTGTGTGTGTCAGAGAGAGAGCATCTCGAGACCACCTCAGGGGTTTTATTAATAGAGGTCTTTCTGGTGTTTCTGGACATCTCTCCTGATCCATGGTCCTGTATAATACACGCTACACCATGACAATCTACTGTTCACTGTAGCTGCTACCATATCATTTTTGTCCACAACACTGAAATAGTCTCTAAAATTATACAAACCATACGTCATTTTCCATTGTACAAAGAAACTAAAGAAGTCGCTGCCATAAACAGATCAACCGTTAGAGACTGTGTTTTGAAGTGTGTGACTGTAGCGTGGGTGGATAGGCCTGGTGCAGCGTGTCGGAGCCCCAGCCTGGACCCCTGCTGCCCCCAACGCCCCCCTCTCAGGGAGCCCTGTCCTGGGGTAATTGGATGATGCGGTGCTGGGGGGCCCTGGGCCTGCTGCTCTGCTTCTCTCTCTTCTCTGATGTGCTGACAGGGGTGTGAGCATACACACAGCCATGACTGAGACTAATCCAGGGCCAAGCCAGCTAGCCGCTCCTGGCTCTGAGGACAATAGTATTACAGAGAGAAGGAAGGAGAGGAGAGAGTGGAGCTGAGAGAAGGAGAGGAGAGAGTGGAGCTGAGAGAAGGAGCTGAGAGAAGGAGAGGAGATAGTGGAGCTGAGAGAAGGAGCTGAGAGAAGGAGAGGAGAGAGTGGAGCTGAGAGAAGGAGCTGAGAGAAGGAGAGGAGAGAGTGGAGCTGAGAGAAGGAGCTGAGAGAAGGAGAGGAAGAGTGGAGCTGAGAGAAGGAGAGGAGAGAGTGGAGCTGAGAGAAGGAGAGGAGAGAGTGGAGCTGAAAGAAGGAGCTGAGAGAGTGGAGCTGAGAGAAGGAGAGGAGAGAGTGTAGCGGATAGAAGGAGAGGAGAGAGTGGAGCTGAGATAAGGAGAGGAGAGAGTGGAGCTGAGAGAAGGAGAGGAGAGAGTGGAGTTGAGAGAAGGAGAGGAGAGAGTGGAGCTGAGAGAAGGAGAGGAGAGAGTGGAGCTGAGAGAAGGAGAGGAGAGAGTGGAGCTGAGAGAAGGAGAGGAGAGAGTGGAGCTGAGAGAAGGAGAGGAGAGAGTGGAGCTGAGAGGAGGAGAGGAGAGAGTGGAGCTGAGAGAGTGGAGCTGAGAGAAGGAGAGGAGAGAGTGGAGCTGAGAGAAGGAGAGGAGAGAGTGGAGCTGAGAGAAGGAGAGGAGAGAGTGAGGCTCAGAGAAGGAGAGTGAGAGAAGGAGAGCTGAGAGAGTGGAGCTGAGAGAAGGAGAGGAGAGAGTGGAGCTGAGAGAGTGGAGCTGAGAGAAGGAGAGGAGAGAGTGGAGCTGAGAGAGTGGAGCTGAGAGAAGGAGAGGAGAGAGTGGAGCTGAGAGGAGAGAGTGGAGCTGAGAGAAGGAGAGTGGTGCTGAGAGAAGGAGAGGAGAGAGTGGAGCTGAGAGAAGGAGAGGAGAGGAGAGAGTGGAGCTGAGAGGAGAGGGTGGAGCTGAAAGAAGGAGAGTGGTGCTGAGAGAGGAGAGGAGAGAGTGGAGCTGAGAGAAGGAGAGGAGAGGAGAAAGTGGTGCTGAGAGAAGGAGAGGAGAGAGTGGAGCTTAGTGAAGGAGAGGAGAGGAGAGAGTGGAGCTGAGAGAAGGAGAGGAGAGGAGAGAGTGGAGCTGAGAGAAGGAGAGGAGAGGAGAGAGTGGAGCTGAGAGAAGGAGAGGAGAGAGTGGAGCTGAGAGAAGGAAGCAGATGGAGAGAGTGGTGCTTAGCGAGGAGAGGAGAGGAGAGGAGAGAGTGGCTGAGAGAAGGAGAGGAGAGAGTGGTGCTCAGAGGAGGAGAGGAGAGAGTGGTGCTCAGAGGAGGAGAGGAGAGAGTGGAGCTGAAAGAAGGAGAGGAGAGGAGAGTGGTGCTCAGAGAAGGAGGGGAGAGTGGTGCTCAGAGGAGGAGAGGAGAGAGTGGAGCTGAGAGAAGGAGAGGAGAGGAGAGTGGTGCTCAGAGAAGGAGAGGAGAGAGTGGTGCTTAGCAAAGGAGAGGAGAAGAGTGGTGCTGAGAGGAGGAGAGGAGAGAGTGGTGCTGAGAGAGTGATAGAAAGGGTGGAGAGTGATAGAAAGAGAGGGAGTGATAGAAAGGGTGAGAGTGATAGAAAGGGTGGAGGGTGATAGAAAGGGTGGAGAGTGATAGAACGAGTGGAGAGTGATAGAAAGGGTGGAGAGTGATAGAAAGGGTAGAGAGTGATAGAAAGGGTGGAGAGTGATAGAACGAGTGGAGAGTGATAGAAAGGGTGGAGAGTGATAGAAAGGGTAGAGAGTGATAGAAAGAGAGGGAGAAGGATGCCAGACAGAGTGTGTGTGTGAAAGAGAGGGAGAAGGATGCCAGACAGTGTGTGTGTGAAAGAGAGGGAGAAGGATGTCAGACAGAGTGTGTGTGTGAAAGAGAGGGAGAAGGATGCCAGACCGAGTGTGTGTGTGAAAGAGAGGGAGAAGGATGCCAGACAGAGTGTGTGTGTGAAAGAGAGGGAGAAGGATGCCAGACCGAGTGTGTGTGTGAAAGAGAGGGAGAAGGATGCCAGACAGAGTGTGTGTGTGAAAGAGAGGGAGAAGGAAGCCAGACAGAGTGTGTGTGTGAAAGGGAGGGAGAAGGATGCCAGACAGAGTGTGTGTGTGAAAGAGAGGGAGAAGGATGCCAGACAGAGTGTGTGTGTGAAAGAGAGGGAGAAGGATGCCAGACAGAGTGTGTGTGTGAAAGAGAGGGAGAAGGATGCCAGACAGAGTGTGTGTGTGAAAGAGAGGGAGAAGGATGCCAGACCGAGTGTGTGTGTGAAAGAGAGGGAGAAGGATGCCAGACAGAGTGTGTGTGTGAAAGAGAGGGAGAAGGAATAGCCAGACAGAGTGTGTGTGTGAAAGGGAGGGAGAAGGATGCCAGACAGAGTGTGTGTGTGAAAGAGAGGGAGAAGGATGCCAGACAGAGTGTGTGTGTGAAAGAGAGGGAGAAGGATGCCAGACAGAGTGTGTGTGTGAAAGAGAGGGAGAAGGAAGCCAGACAGAGTGTGTGTGGAAAGTGAGGGAGAAGGATGCCAGAAGAGAAAGAGAGGGAGAAGGATGCCAGACAG
>NW_024609802.1:337500-347500 GCF_018296145.1 Oncorhynchus tshawytscha
TATGTGACCTACAAAGCACTGAGGAATAGTCACAATAGTCACAATAGGCAGAAATACAGGTGATTGAATATACTAGTATGATTACGTGACCCATCTTAGTGTACTATGGTCCCTTGGGAGGTTATGATAGATCTCCTTCAAAGATGCCAACTCAGTACACCCTGTCTTTGTGATTCTACCTGCTTCTCAGAAGCAAGATGTAGGAGAGGGTCTGTATCTCAATTCGATTTAAGGGGCTTCATTGGCATGGGAAACATATGTTTACATTGCCAAAGCAATCTCTCTCTCTCTCTCTCTCTCTCTCTCTCTCTCTCTCTCTCTCTCTCTCCTCTCTTCTCCCCCTCTCTCCTCTCTTCTCCCCCTCTCTCCTCTCTTCTCCCCCTCTCTCCTCTCTTCTCCCCTGTCTCCTATCTTCTCCCCCTCTCTCCTCTCTTCTCCCCCTCTCTTCTCTCTCCTCTCTCCTCTCTTCTCCCCCTGTCTCCTATCTTCTCCCCCTCTCTCCTCTCTTCTCAGCCTCTCTCCTCTATTCTCCCCCTCTCTCCTCTATTCTCCCCCTCTCTTCTCCCCCTCTCTCATCTCTTCTCCCCCTCTCTCCTCTCTTCTCCCCCTCTCTCCTCTCTCTCTCCCCCTCTCTCCTCTATTCTCCCCCTCTCTTCTCCCCCTCTCTCCTCTATTCTCCCCCCTCTCTCCTCTCTTCTCCCCCTCTGTCCTCTCTTCTCCCTCATCCTCCCCATCTCTCGCTCACAGAGGCTACCCGTTGTTTCCCTTGTGTCTAGTTCTGGTAATGACTTTGTGCTCTGATTTGCTGAGGCCTCTGTCAAAATTCCAATTTCCCCTCCATCCTTTTGGAAAGGGCGTGAATAGCGGTAGGGGGGTGGAGGAGGCAGATAGGGGGTAAGGCGGGCAGGGGAGGATGGCATAGAGAGAAGGCTATTTGCCTGTTATGTCCAGAAAGGCACGCAGAACAATGAGAAGTGAAGACCTGGCCGGTAATGGCTTGGGAAGTGATTCAGAGGGTGAAGCCTGCTGTGTCAATGCCCGCTACGATGCCCGCAGCGATAGAGAGTGAAGGAGAAAGAGAGAGGTGAAGAGTGATAGAGAGTGAAGGAGAAAGAGAGAGAGCATGCCTCTACGATCATCAGGGTTCATTCTCAATCTCCTGCCTGTCTGCCTGCCTACCTGCTTAGTACACACACACACACACACACACACACACACACACACACTGCCCGCCTCACCTTCCCATTTGGCCCGTGTGTGAAACACAGCGTTTAGTTAATGAAAAGCAGAGCAGCAAGGGAAGTAATCTCCCTGATTTAGACAGAGAGCCGCCGAGCACAGAGGTTAGGGATGAGCGTGCACGTGTGTCGAGTCAGGAGACCCAGGCGGTGGCCGCGTGTGTGTTTTATCACACAAATGGAATAAAAAATAGCTCCACACCTCATGCATGTGATTCTGGGGGTATTTATAGAGGCTAGTTACTGTTAGCTTGGCCTTTTCCTTTCACTGTCTCTCTCTGCCGGCTGGTTCATAATGGATAACCCACGATGGCTGAGGAGGGTGGCAGTGCACACACAACCCTGGCTGCATTACAGCATCACCGCAGCGTGTCACCCAGGGCTCGCCTCCAGCTATGAATCATGGGATTTGTAGTTTAAGTTGTAGTGACGTGTCATGTCCCTCTGATTCTCTGATGGTTTTCAACTCTTTGCCATTTCACGGCAGGCAAACGAAATGAGTCAAATCAATATGAGGGCTTCATTCCAGAAATGAGTCAAATCAATATGAGGGCTTCATTCCAGAAATGAGTCAAATCAATATGAGGGCTTCATTCCAGAAATGAGTCAAATCAATATGAGGGCTTCATTCCAGAAATGAGTTTGGTGCATTTGACCTTTTCCCGAAAAAACGAATTAGCATTCCGACATGACACTTTCCTTTCTCTGCATGCTTAGACTTTTCTGTCTGCCTTTTTTTAAAGGGAAAAGGGGAGAGAGTGGATAGATAGGAGATAGAGAGAGAGGGAGACATAGAGAGAGGAGATAGGGGAGAGAGAGTGGATAGATAGGAGATAGAGAGAGAGGGAGACATAGAGAGAGAGGGAGAGAGAGGAGATAGGGGAGAGAGAGTGGATAGATAGGAGAGATAGAGAAAGAGGGAGAGAGAGGGAGACATAGAGAGAGAGGAGATAGGAGAGAGAGAGAAAGAGGGAGAGAGAGTGGATAGAGAGGAGATAGGAGAGAGAGAGAAAGAGGGAGAGAGAGTGGATAGAGAGGAGATAGGAGAGAGAGAGAGAGGGAGAGAGAGTGGATAGAGAGGAGATGAGAGAGAGAGGGAGACATAGAGAGAGAGAGGAGATAGGAGAAAGAGTAAGCGAGAAAATGTCTGTCTGTTCTCATTCCGAAGAATAAGTATCTGTGAAGGCCTATTCATCCATGAATGATTTGAGTGCCTGGGCCATCTAGTCGGAGTGGAGTGAAGGGTTGGTGCTCCTCAGTGCAGATAGATAGTAGGGAGCACGAGAGGGAAATAGCTGCTCACTCACTCCCAACCTGAACAAAATACTGCTGAATACTCCCCATATCTGGCAGTTATTGGAGCTGGAAGTGGCACTGAGGTGGCATGGAGGGGATAAGAACTCTCTCCCCTCTGATAGTGTGGTTGATAGGATGCCAGTAGGGATGATAGACTGTAGAGGTGTGTGTGTGCCAAGGGTGTATACAATTCCATCCATTCCTCATCTATGCCTGCATGTACTGTACGTGTGTATCAGAAACAGTGAAATGGCGTTTTGACATCAGAGAGGTAAATAAAATGCCAGAGCGTAATAGAAACAGTGGATGCGTGTGAGGAGGAAACAGAGGAGCTCTCTATCTGTCTGCCTCACAACAAAACAAGTGAAGCGGCTGTTTCTCACATATCTCCTCCGTTTCCTTTCTCTCCATCATAACTACCATGTCTGTATGCTGTCTGCCCGGCCTGGCCGGCTGAAAATGCTGGCAGAGCCCTGTGTTTACAAGGAGCTCATTGAAGAGGGTTGCGAGATAGGTCTGCTTCCTTTAAACCGCTGTAAACAGAACATTAAGACCGCTGTGACCAGGGAGACCAAACCCCTCTGAGAGGGGCCAAACTCTAACCATTGTAGGGGTGCATTCAGCAGGACACAACGTTTTGGAATGTTCAGATAGAAATATGTTTTGCAGAACAAACATGTCTCTTTGACATGTAGAATAAGGAATCACGTTGGATCTATTCATGGAATTTCTATGTTCAACTACGTTTGGCTACTGAGCGTGATTCTGGCTTCACTGTGTCTTCCTGGCATGATGGCACCTTGGGTTTGGTTCCTAGTATTGGGTTTGGTTCATAGTACTGGGTTTGGTTTGGTTCATAGTACTGGGTTTGGTTCATAGTACTGGGTTTGGTTCCTAGTATTGGGTTTGGTTTGTAGTACTGGGTTTAGTTCCTAGTATTGGGTTTGGTTTATAGTACTGGGTTTGGTTTGTAGTACTGGGTTTGGTTTGTAGTACTGGGTTTGGTTCCTAGTACTGGGTTTGGTTTGTATTCACTGGGTTTGGTTTGTAGTATTGGGTTTGGTTTGTTGTACTGGGTTTAGTTCCTAGTATTGGGTTTGGTTTATATTACTGGGTTTGGTTTGTAGTACTGGGTTTGGTTTGTAGTACTGGGTTTGGTTCCTAGTACTGGGTTTGGTTTATATTCACTAGGTTTGGTTTGTAGTATTGGGTTTGGTTCCTAGTACTGGGTTTGATTCCTAGTACTGGGTTTGGTTTGTAGTACTGGGTTTGGTTCCTAGTACTGGGTTTGGTTTGTAGTATTGGGTTTGGTTCCTAGTATTGGGTTTGGTTCCTAGTATTGGGTTTGGTTCCTAGATTAGGGTTTGGTTTGTAGTACTGGGTTTGGTTTGTAGTACTGGGTTTGGTTCCTAGAATAGGGTTTGGTTTGTAGTATTGGGTTTGGTTTGTAGTATTGGGTTTGGTTCCTAGTATTGGGTTTGGTTTGTCGTACTGGGTTTGGTTCCTAGTACTGGGTTTGGTTCCTAGTATTGGGTCTGGTTTGTAGTACTGGGTTTGGTTCCTAGTACTGTGTTTGGTTCCTAGTATTGGGTTTGGTTTATAGTACTGGGTTTGGTTCCTAGTACTGGGTTTGGTTCCTAGTACTGGGTTTGGTTTGTAGTACTGGGTTTGGTTCATAGTATTGGGTTTGGTTTGTAATACTGGGTTTGGTTTGTAGTACTGGGTTTGGTTTGTAGTATTGGGTTTTGGTCCTAGTACTGGGTTTGGTTCCTAGTATTGGGTTTGGTTCCTAGAATTGGGTTTGGTTCCTAGTACTGGGTTTGGTTCCTAGTACTGGGTTTGGTTTGAAGTACTGGGTTTGGTTCCTAGTATTGGGTTTGGTTCCTAGAATTGTGTTTGGGTTGTTGTATTGAGTTTGGTTTGTAGTACTGGGTTTGGTTCCTAGTATTGGGTTTGGTTCGTAGTATTGGTTTGTTTCTTAGTATTGGTTTGGTTCCTAGTATTGGGTTTGGTTCCTAGTATTGGGTTTGGTTCCTAGAATTGGGTTTGGTTCCTAGTACTGGGTTTGGTTCCTAGTACTGGGTTTGGTTTGTAGTACTGGGTTTGGTTCCTAGTATTGGGTTTGGTTCCTAGTATTGGTTTGGTTCCTAGTATTGGGTTTGGTTCCTAGTATTGGTTTGGTTCTTAGTATTGGTTTGGTTCCTAGTATTAGTTTGGTTCGTAGTACTGGGTTTGGTTCTTACTATTGGTTTGGTTCCTAGTATTAGTTTGGTTCCTAGTATTAGTTTGGTTCTTAGTATTGGTTTGGTTCTTAGTATTGGTTTGGTTCCTAGTATTAGTTTGGTTCCTAGTATTGGTTTGGTTCTTAGTATTGGTTTGGTTCTTAGTATTGGTTTGGTTCCTAGTATTGGTTTGGTTCCTAGTATTAGTTTGGTTCCTAGTATTGGTTTGGTTCCTAGTACTGGTTTGGTTCCTAGTATTAGTTTGATTCCTAGTATTACTTTGGTTCCTAGTATTAGTTTGGTTCCTAGAGATTCGGGGCCCAAGTCATTTCAGACCATGTGACCTGTCCTGGAAAAGCACTTCTGCCCCCCTAAAAATGAGTGCTGCTTTGAATATGTTGTTTCGAGTGGTATAGTGAGATCTTGGAGAGGCAAGTTGATTGGTTGTCGAGTGAGAGCAGTTTACTGTTTGGTAGTTAGGTAGGGTTGTCTTTTTATATGACAATTTTAGGAATGTTGTTGAAAGAGTTGTTCTTTTGTAGATTGAAGCTCTGCTGAGTATGCAGCCTAGCTGAAGGTTGATTGTAGCTGTGGTGTTGCCAGAGCAAAGTGAAGCGGCCATTAGTGGGTGTGGAGGGAGAAGTGAAGAATTGGAGCAGTTTACATCTGGCAGCACTGCAGAGCTCTGTGGCTTCCTCTACGACACAGTCATTAATCACACCAACAGAGACGCAGCACAGAGAGGCACTCTAACCCCCCCCCCACACACACACACACACACACACATACACACAGAACAAAAGTCTTCTACACAAACATCGCTCCTCAACCAAACACACTCCAACGCCAACAAAAGCACGACAACTCACAACCTCCTAAGACAAAACCTACCTGTCAAATCACACCACGACTTGTTCACCCAATTGGACCAAGCTATTTGTATTCTACAGCCATTCAACCAATGGGAATGAAATTCTCTCTGCTACCGCCGGTCAAGCGGTACCAGAGCACCAAGTCTAGGTCCAAGAGGCTTCTAAACAGCCTCTACCCCCAAGTCGTAAGATTCGTGAACATCTAATCAAATGGCTACCCAGACTATTTGCATTGCTCCTCTCCCCCTCTTTTACACTGCTGCTACTCTCTTATTATCTACACATAGTCCCTTTCGTAACTCTACCTACATGTACATATTACCTCAACTAACTGGTATATAGTCTCTTTAATTACTGGTATATAGTCTAATTAATTACTTGTTACTTTTATTTCTTAATCTTAACGACATTGTTGGTTAGGGGCTGGTAAGTAAGCATTTCACTGTAAGGTCTACAGCTGTTGTATTCGGGGTGCATGTAACTAATAAAATGTGATTTGATTTGAAATGATACAGTATCCAGAGCTGTGCAGACTGGTGCTGAAGTATCACAGTCTAGAGGACCTATTGGTGTACCAAGATGCCCTAGAATCAACACACACACACACCATACACACTCACACTCACACACTCACACTCCACCAACCCTGACATGAAATGTGAACAGTCATCCGATAAGCATCGAAACGCGTCTCTTTTCAGACGCAGGAAGAGCTGCTTGACTCTCCAGTAATGACTGTGTAGCAGACTGTTAAAGCTCTCCCTCAAACATTTCATTAAAACTACAAGTTCATATGCTTTAATTAAACACCGCTGTGAAAGGTTATACAAATGATCTTTATTTTGTGTCCGTGGTAAAAACTTGCATTGTTTTAATTAGTCCAAAAGGGGTGTGTATTGTGTATTGTGTAGTGTGTGTGTGTGTGTGTGTGTGTGTGTGTGTGTGTGTGTGTGTGTGTGTGTGTGTGTGTGTGTGTGTGTGTGTGTGTGTGTGTGTGTGTGTGTGTGTGTGTGTGTGTGTGTGTGTGTGTGTGTGAGTGTGTGTGGGTGAGTGTACTTTCATCCTTGTATTGTGGAATATGTCGTTGGAGATTTATTGAAGTTACAGCCATCATATTATCTTCAGACATCATGCATTACATCATCTCTAACCCACTGATGGACTACTGATGGTAGAGATCATTCATTAAGTCAATTATCTATTACACTCTCCTGGTCTGTGTCAGCTTCTGCTGTACTGCATACCTATGGACTAACGCTGTCATCATCTCTCTCTCTATTTCTCTCTCTCTCTATTTCTCTCTCTCTATTTCCCTCCCTCCCTCACTCCCTCCCACCCTCCCACCTCCCTCCCTGTGTGATTTATGAGTCTCAGTCTACATGTCCCTGTAACAGTAAAGAACATGTGAGACTCCAACAGCCAATCAGGGCCCAGCATTGGGTCTCCTGGGGTGACCAGTGCTGCTCTCTCTGTAGCAGAGCAGGAAAACGGGCTGGCTAGCTCACAACTGGGTCACTCACACACATGATTCTGGCAGACACACACACACAACACACACACACACACACACACACACACACACACACACACACACACACACACACACACACACACACACACACACACACACACACACACACACACATACACTCGCATCATACACTCGCATACACTCGCATACACTCGCATTCACTCGCACACACACCCACATACAATTCAGGCAGAAACAGACACACACACACACACTCACGTAAACTCTCCCAGAGACAATACTACTACAACCAGCTACACAGCCTTCAGAAAGAGGTGTGTTGACTATTGGTGCGGTGGCGTCTGCAGTGGCGTCTGCAGTGGGGTGCGGTGGCGTCTGCAGTGGGGTGCGGTGGCGTCTGCAGTGGGGTGCGGTGGCGTCTGCAGTGGCGTCTGCAGTGGCGTCTGTGCAGTGGGTCTGCAGTGGGTCTGCGGTGGCGTCTGCAGTGGCGTCTGCAGTGGCGTCTGCAGTGTGGTGCAGTGCAGGGGGGTCTGCAGTGGCGTCTGCAGTGGGGTCTGCAGTGGGGTCTGCAGTGGGGTGTGGTGGCGTCTGCAGTGGGTGCAGTGGCAGTCTGCAGTGGGGTGCGGTGGCGTCTGCAGTGGCGTCTGCAGTGGGGTCTGCAGTGGCGTCTGCAGTGGCGTCTGCAGTGGCGTCTCTGCAGTGGCGTCTGCAGTGGGGTCTGCAGTGGCGTCTGCAGTGGGTCTGCAGTGTCTGCAGTGTCTGCAGTGGGTCTGCAGTGGGTCTGCAGTGGCGTCTGCAGTGGGTCTGCTGCTGCAGTGGCGTCTGCAGTGGCGTCTGCAGTGCAGTGGGGTCTGCAGTGGGGTCTGCAGGTCTGCAGTGGGGTCTGCAGTGGGGTCTGCAGTGGGTCTGCAGTGGGGGGGTCTGCAGTGGGGTCTGCAGTGGGGCGTCTGCAGTGGCGTCTGCAGTGTGGTGGGCAGTGGGTCTGCAGTGGGGTCTGCAGTGGGGTGGGGCAGTGGGTGCGGTGCAGTGGGGTCTGCAGTGGGTCTGCAGTGGGTCTGCAGTGGGGTGCGGTGGCGTCTGCAGTGGGGGTGTCTGGTGTCTGCAGTGGGGTCTGCAGTGGCAGTGGGTCTGCAGTCTGCAGTGGGTCTGCAGTGGGGGGGTCTGCAGTGGGGGGGGGTCTGCAGTGGGGTGTGGTGGCGTCTGCAGTGGCGTCTGCAGTGGGGTCTGCAGTGGCGTCTGCAGTGGGTCTGCAGTGGGGTGCGGTGCAGTGGCGTCTGCAGTGGGGCAGTGGGTCTGCAGTGGGTGCAGTGGGTGGGTCTGCAGTGGGGTGTCTGCAGTGGCGTCTGCAGTGGCGTCTGCAGTGGGTCTGCAGTGGGGTGCGGTGGGTCTGCAGTGGCGTCTGCAGTGGCGTCTGCAGTGGGGTGCAGGGGGGTCTGCAGTGGGGTGCGATGGCATCTGCAGTAGCGTCTGCAGTGGGGTGCGGTGGGGTCTGCAGTGGCGTCTGCAGTGGCGTCTGCAGTGGGGTGCGGTGGCGTCTGCAGTGGGGTGCGGTTCAGATGACTCAATATGGACCATTATTAAGTTGAGGTGCAATAAACATCTTAAAAGGGCCTGGGGGGTCTGACAGCTTTGAAGTCTAGATCAGGTTCAGAATGAGAGGGAGAGGGAGAGGGAGAGCCCTCTGCCCCCCTTGCAACCCCTCCCTCCTCCACACAGACCTAATAAGTGGATTTTTATCTCAGCTACACCGTTGTTCCCCAAGGATTATGGGATTTTTCACCACGCACACGTAATTGGCGATCGGGGAGAGCAACACGCGTCGGTGAAATAAGCGAAGGTCGGTTCATTACTACAAATCACCCTGCTTTTGTGTGTGTGTGTGAACGTGTGTGTGTGTGTGAATGTGTGTGTGTGTGTGAACGTGTGTGTGTGTGTGTGAACGTGTGTGTGTGTGTGTGTGTGTGTGTGTGTGTGTGTGTGTGTGTGTGTGTGTGTGTGTGTGTGTGTGTGTGTGTGTGTGTGTGTGTGTGTGTGTGTGTGTGTGTGTGAATGTGTGTGTGTGTGTGAATGTGTGTGTGTGTGTGAACGTGTGTGTGTGTGTGTGAACGTGTGTGTGTTTATTTTCCCCTCAGGATCCCCACACCGAACCTAGTCATGTTTCATGACCAGGCAGTGCTATATAACCTCATGACATCTCATAATACCCCCCCACCCCTCGTACTAATGGCTGTGTGTTGACGGGGTTAGTGGTCTCAGTGGCAGGGCCTTAAATGATTGCTGTGTCGGGAGAGAGGGATGCGAGGTGGAGATCACTGTCCAGGGGAACACACATTATCACTGGGCTTAGTGACAGCTGGACATGTACCCTTCTACCCTCCTCTCCTCTCTTCTCCTCTCCCATTATCTCTCCCCCTCTTCTGATCTCTCCCTGGAGCCCCCATCCCTTACTGACAGTGCTGACACAGGGACACATCCTAATAGACGGAGACACACTGCATTCATGTATTCAATAATGTGCACAGACACACACCAACTCATGCATGGACAGCGAGAGTACTCCAACATTAAGTTCCCCGTCTTATTCAAGATGGCTCCCCAACTCTGGCATAAATCAACAACCATCCCTGTCTAGCGTCAGCATCCATAGTGTTGCTATCTCTGGGGGTGTTGAATGCTGATCTAAAAGCTAGCAGAGAAGACACGGTTCAGACAGTGATGTGAGTCTCCAGAGTCTTGTGGCCCCCCTTCACCACTCTCTTCTGCCTGTCCCCTGCCAAGTCCAGCAGCCTGGGGCCAAAGGAACACTTAATTAATTGTTTTTAGGGGGAGCAGTGCCCCTGTGCCCAGAAATTGTATTTCAACCCTTACACCCCCCCTCCC
>NW_024609802.1:350000-355000 GCF_018296145.1 Oncorhynchus tshawytscha
TTTACGCTCTCCATGTGTAATCAAGTGCACCGTTTTCATTAAAGCCTGCAGAGGAAAGAGAAGAGAAAAAAGCTTAGTCACTAAATGTGCTGAATGTCAATGAGGGAGCAGTCGATTGGTGGAGGAGAGGAGAGGAGGATGGATGGAAGGAGGTACAAGAAAGGAGCAGTGGACAGTGATTTTAGGGGGGGGGGGTGTTCTCTCCTGTTTTACTAACAAAGCAATACGAGTGCGAACCGCAGTGGTTCCGTGTGATTTGGCCACCAAATCTGTCCTTGTTATGTCATTAAACGCATTTAGCCTCAGCTGCCTGCTCTCAGAACAGGCAAACCAAGCGCCCCCTCGTTTGTCAATGGTGTTGCTTTGCTTTGCACTCTTCTGTTTCACTGGCAAATGCCTGGTGCTCCTCACACATAGCCTCTAGTCATCTCACTACTCCAGGAGGGTTCAAGGAGGGTTAGCTGAACATTGTACATGGCTTAGATTGATGGAAACTAAACTAAGTTGTTCTTAGCTACTTAGCTGTTCTTAGCTACTAGCTCAGGCTAGCATCTTGTAGCCTGTGCCAATGTGCTTAGACTAGGATCTTATAACCACATACCTCATGTGTTGTAGCAGGTGACTGTACAGCATTGGCCGGCAATTGCCTAGCAATCAGTTTCACACAACGTGAGCTGGAGACGTGGCAGAATGTCAAAGAGGGAAGCACACTTAGAGAGAGAAACGTCAGCCATGCGACGTCCCCTTCTCCCCTTCTCCTTCTTCCCCTCTCCCCTCTCCTCTTCTCCCCTCTCCCCTCTCCTCTTCTCCCCTCTCCCCTCTCCCCTTCTCCCCTTCTCCCCCTCCCCCCTCCCCTCCCTCCCTCCCCCTCCCTCCCTCCCTCCCTCCCCCTCCCTCCCTCCCTCCCTCCCTCCCTCCCTCCCTCCCTCCCTCCCTCCCTCCCTCCCTCCCTCCCTCCCTCCCTCCCTCCCTCCCTCAGGTTCATTACTAGCTGCCATGCATAGATGCAGCTGTATACCTCCGTGTTGGTATTTATATTTTGCACATAAACAAATCCTTGCTCCCTTAGGTGGTTAATGAGCCTCTTGGAGGAGGAGTGGGGGGTAGAATGGATAGAAGCCAAAGGCAGTCAAATTTGGAAGAGAGGGAAGGAGGGAAAGAGGGAAGGAGGGAGAGAGGCATGTGTGCCTGAGGACAATAACTTAGTATTCCTTTGTCCCACTAGAAAGTCAACAAAAGTGCCAAAGCCCTCCAGAGCTCTGAGTCATAAAAGTTGTTTACCCCCTCTCATAAATATGCTCAATGATATTGAAGATACAACACCCTCCCCCCCCCTCTCTCTCACTTCTCTTCCTCCTCTCAACTCTCTCTCTTTTTCTCTTCAGCACCCAAACATCACAGCTTCCTGTATTCCAGGGCTCTGGGCTGGCGCTAGGCATTGTGGGAGGTGCAGTCCTGCAGCCCCATTTCTCTCTGTAGGGAGTCCCATCATGCTCGGGGCACCTATCTCCGACAACCACTTCCTCATTAATTAAGCGCAACCTTTCTTAGACACTGCCGTTGGCCCACCGCATCACCCCTGCTCTTATTGTTTTAGCGAAGCGCTCCTCAAACACACACGGCAGCGCTATCCGGCCCCCTTCCGCCATGTTAAATATGTGCTAGTTCACTGTATCAGGGGAAGACATGCAGAATTGATTTGTGGATGAAGAGTGAAATGATGCTGATCAGTGGGGAAAGGGTGTTTGTCTTTACGGGTGCCGGGGATATTTCCCTCCATGGAGGCAGTGGACGGTAGAAAGGGTTCATATCACCTCAAGGCCGACAACAAGTCCCTAATATTGTAGTATGTTCCTCAGTGCCCCAAGCTGTGAACATCAGATAGTCAACATGCTACAGTGGAGATACATGCTAACCCTTTAGCGCTGTGTAATGGCACTTATAGCAGCAACATGCTACAGTGGAGATACATGCTAACCCTTTAGCGCTGTGTAATGGCACTTATAGCAGCAACATGCTACAGTGGAGATACATGCTAAACTTTTAGCGCTGTGTAATGGCACTTATAGCAGCAACATGCTACAGTGGAGATACATGCTAACCCTTTAGCGCTGTGTAATGGCACTTATAGCAGCAACATGCTACAGTGGAGATACATGCTAACCCTTTAGCGCTGTGTAATGGCACTTATAGCAGCAACATGCTACAGTGGAGATACATGCTAACCCTTTAGCGCTGTGTAATGGCACTTATAGCAGCAACATGCTACAGTGGAGATACATGCTAACCCTTTAGCGCTGTGTAATGGCACTTATAGCAGCAACATGCTACAGTGGAGATACATGCTAACCCTTTAGCGCTGTGTAATGGCACTTATAGCAGCAACATGCTACAGTGGAGATACATGCTAACCCTTTAGCGCTGTGTAATGGCACTTATAGTAGCAACATGCTACAGTGGAAATACATGCTAACCCTTTAGCGCTGTGTAATGGCACTTATAGTAGCAACATGCTACAGTGGAGATACATGCTAACCCTTTAGCGCTGTGTAATGGCACTTATAGCAGCAACATGCTACAGTGGAGATACATGCTAACCCTTTAGCGCTGTGTAATGGCACTTATAGCAGCAACATGCTACAGTGGAGATACATGCTAACCCTTTAGCGCTGTGTAATGGCACTTATAGCAGCAACATGCTACAGTGGAGATACATGCTAACCCTTTAGCGCTGTGTAATGGCACTTATAGCAGCAACATGCTACAGTGGAAATACATGCTAAACTTTTAGCGCTGTGTAATGGCACTTATAGCAGCAACATGCTACAATGTAGATACATGCTAACCCTTTAGTGCTTTGTAATGGCACTAAATAGCAGTACACAGCATAATAGTGGACAGTGCAGCGCTGTACCCTGAAGCTAATTCTAAAAGAAGCTAATAGCAGCCAATGGCTAACAGTACAGTTGTGTGCAGTGAAGCTACTGCTAACAAAATGCTTTACGTTTCACTTGTTTGGCAACTGTAGAACTCTAATTGCATCAGCTTCTCTGTCCTCGTTGAATGTCTGACAATGTCTCTCTAGTGCTGTGTGTACAGCAGAGAGAAACCCTATCCCTTGGTGAGCAGCAGCCGTTTATGAAATGCTATCCACCATGTTAGCCAGCATAAGTATCTGTTTTTACACCTTCCACGGACCACAATCGATGTGGCGGATGCATTTCAACAGTTTGTTGTTTTCCCAGTCTGCCCTGTGTTAATAAATGGCTATTTTACAGCTCCAGAGTATCCTGTTGTATAGTACAGTGATATCAGCCCAGGGTTAGCTGTTGCCAGGACAGAATTATGGGATTCACTCCCTGGTCTCACTTCTGGAGGGGTTCCAGTTTGACTTACTTGCTGGTAAACTGTACAGTGTCAGACTATGGAAAACTGGTAAACACACACACACACACACACACACACACACACACACACACACACACACACACACACACACACACACACACACACACACACACACACACACACACACACACACACACACACACACACACACATAATTATATACTTTTAGTGCTTACTACTCTGAATTACAATTGAAACAAACAAAAAATGCGTTGTGATTGAGTGTGTGTGTATGTGTGTGTTGTGTTGGCGGGTGAAGGGAACTGTCAGGTGCTAATTGAGAGTGAGGCTATTTATGCGACAGTGACTTCCTCTCTCCTCTGACCTGTCTACACCCCCCACCTGTCTGACTGGGATCGATGCACCACTCCTTTACAGACCCTCTGGAGGTGAGCGGCCGACCTTCTCACCCAATCCATTAGGGGGATTACAATTCATTCCAATCTACTGCAGAGGACTCTACCAACACACTCACACACACACAAGCATGCACGCACGCACACACACACACACACACACACACACACACACACTTGACAACTACGTGTTACCCCTACAGTAAAGTGCCCACTCTGAATGTCAACTCCAGCAGAGGGAAAGGGATGATTTATGTCAATCAAAAGTACATCTGCGTGCATATATCCTGGTCAATAGAAGTTATATATCCTGGTCAATAGAAGTTATATATCCTGGTCAATAGAAGGCATATATCCTGGTCAATAGAAGTTATATATCCTGGTCAATAGAAGGCATATATCCTGGTCAATAGAAGTTATATATCCTGGTCAATAGAAGTCAATAGAAGGCATATATCCTGGTCAATAGAAGGCATATATCCTGGTCAATAGAAGGCATATATCCTGGTCAATAGAAGTTATATATCCTGGTCAATAGAAGGCATATATCCTGGTCAATAGAAGTTATATATCCTGGTCAATAGAAGACAATAGAAGGCATATATCCTGGTCAATAGAAGTTATATATCCTGGTCAATAGAAGGTATATATCCTGGTCAATAGAAGACAATAGAAGGCATATATCCTGGTCAATAGAAGGCATATATCCTGGTCAATAGAAGGTATATATCCTAGTCAATAGAAGGTATATATCCTGGTGTGTGTGTGCATAATGTGTGTGTGCATGGCGTGTGTGTGTGTTCATGGTGTGTGTGTGTGTGTGTGTGTGTTCATGGTGTGTGTGCTCATGGTGTGTGTGTTCATGGTGTATGTGTGTGTTCATGGTGTGTGTGTTCATGGTGTGTGTTCATGGTGTGTGTGTTCATGGTTTGTGTGTGCATGGTGTGTGTGTGTGTTCATGGTGTGTGTGTTCATGGTGTGTGTGCATGGAGTGTGTGTGCATGGTGTGTGTGTGTGTTCATGGTGTATGTGTTCATGGTGTGTGTGGGCATGGTGTGTGTGTGTGTGTGTGTATTTATGGAGTGTGTGATGAATGATCTTACAGGTCTATCAGAGAATGAGAGGAAGAGAGGAGAGTGGCTGTACAACACCCTGTATCCCTCTATCCATCCCCCTCTCTCCCTCTATCAATCTCTCTCACACACACTTAGAAAAAAACATTGAGATTGCAAACTG
>NW_024609802.1:360000-365000 GCF_018296145.1 Oncorhynchus tshawytscha
TGGGAAACATATGTTTACATTGCCAAAGCAAGTGAGGTAGATAATAAACAAAGTGAAATAAACAAAAACACAAACAAAAGTTCCAAAAGAATAAAGACATTTCAAATGTCATATTATGTGCAAATAGTTAAAGTACAAAAGGGAATATAAATAAACATAAATATGGGTTGTATTTACAATGGTCATACAAAATATGCTCCCTCCCTCCCACACACAGACCAAATGTCCTCAACTAGAGATATTAAAGTTAGTTTCTCCAAAGGGTCCTCAGAAAAAGACTGCGCTGGTTGTTGGGTTGATTTAATGTCTTCCAAACGATAGGCCCGTGTTTATTACCAATAAGGGTGATGGATGTGCCACAGCCCATAATACGCATGAACTCCTCTCTGCTAGAACAGCACTGATCCTGGTTTATATTCACCACAGCAACACCTTGACAACCACTGTGTAATCTTCTGAACCCCCTCTATTTGGACTGCCTCTGTTACTAGCGCTAGAGTTGAACTACATCCTATTAGATGATCCACATCCCATAGACCCAACCCTGGACCTTAAAGCCAGTTCCACTGTTTTTTAATTGTTCCCCTCTGATCAGGGACTGATTTAGACCTGGGGCACCAGGCGTTTGCAATTAATGATCAGGTAGAACAGAAAACCAGCAGGCTCCAGACTTCTTAGGGCCCGAGTGGAATACCCCTGAAGTACATGATGTCTGTGTATAACATGTAGAAAAACCTTAGAGATTGAAGGGACCCTTGGAGTTATATAACCCTTGGAGTTATAGGACCCTTGGAGTTATAGGACCCTTGGAGTTATAGGACCCTTGGAGTTTAAAACCCTTGGAGTTATAGGACCCTTGGAGTTATAGAACCCTTGGAGTTATAGGACCCTTGGAGTTATAGGACCCTTGGGAACCCTTGGAGTTTATGGAGTTATAGGACCCTTGGAGTTATAGGACCCTTGGAGTTATAGGACCCTTGGAGTTATATAACCCTTGGAGTTATAGAACCCTTGGAGTTATATAGGACCCTTGGAGTTATAGGACCCTTGGACTTATAGAACCCTTGGAGTTATAGGACCCTTGGAGTTATAGAACCCTTGGAGTTATATAACCCTTGGAGTTATAGGACCCTTGGAGTTATAGGACCCTTGGAGTTATAGGACCCTTGGACTTATAGAACCCTTGGAGAACCCTTGGAGTTATTGGAGTTATAGGACCCTTGGAGTTATAGGACCCTTGGAGTTATAGGACCCTTGGAGTTATAAACCCTTGGAGTTATAGGACCCTTGGAGTTATAGAACCCTTGGAGTTATAAACCCGTGGAGTTATAGGACCCTTGGAGTTATAGGACCCTTGGACTTATAGAACCCTTGGAGTTATAGGACCCTTGGAGTTATAAACCCTTGGAGTTATAAACCCTTGGAGTTATAGGACCCTTGGAGTTATAGGACCCTTGGACTTATAGAACCCTTGGAGTTATAGGACCCTTGGAGTTATAAACCCTTGGAGTTATAGGACCCTTGGACTTATAGAACCCTTGGAGTTATAGGACCCTTTGAGTTATAGAACCCTTGGAGTTCTTGGAGTTATAGGACCCTTGGAGTTATAGAACCCTTGGAGTTCTTGGAGTTATAGGACCCTTGGAGTTATAGGACCCTTGGAGTTATAGGACCCTTGGAGTTATAGAACCCTTGGAGTTCTTGGAGTTATAGGACCCTTGGAGTTATAGGACCCTTGGAGTTATAGGACCCTTGGAGTTATAGGACCCTTGGAGTTATAGGACCCTTGGAGTTATAGGACCCTTGGAGTTATAGGACCCTTGGAGTTAAAGGATCCTTGGAGTTATAGGTGGTGACTGAGAGAACCTACAAGTATGTATGTTTATATTGTTTGTGCTTCTAGAGTGCTGGGTATAGCTAGCGTTATTGTCTGAGGTCTGGTAGACAGTATGGCAGTAAGACATGGAGGAATCGTTCAATATTGTTTCATGTTTTACTGTACACTACCATATGTGTATTAGACATGCCATTCTAAAGTGATGTTTTCCTTTTACTGCAGGGGGCTAAATCAGGGTCACACAGAGGGATTCTTGGTAGTCAAACAAATCTACTTTGAAACAAAAGTATACACCTCACACACATGGTGATGGAAAAAGAAGAAGACGCCTGTACCATGTCAGATATAGAGTTGAAATGTATGCAATTTTCAGTTTGCATCCCAATATTATATACATCACAGAACACTGAAATATACCAAAAGTGTTTCACATAGAAACAGCGGATTCTCGTCGTAAAAAAGCAAAAACATTCTGAAATTCTGAAAAATACGAACAACATTCCACCCATGAGGCACGTTTGGTCATTGACTGCAGGACAGGGCTACACACAACATGACCAGGGACAGGACTACACACAACATGACCAGGGACAGGACTACACACAACATGACCAGGGACAGGACTACACACAACATGACCAGGGACAGGACTACACACAACATGACCAGGGACAGGACTACACACAACATGACCAGGGACAGGGACAGGACTACACACAACATGACCAGGGACAGGACTACACACAACATGACCAGGGACAGGACTACACACAACATGACCAGGGACAGGGCTACACACAACATGACCAGGGACAGGGCTACACACAACATGACCAGGGACAGGGCTACACACAACATGACCAGGGACAGGGCTACACACAACATGACCAGGGACAGGGCTACACACAACATGACCAGGGACAGGACTACACACAACATGACCAGGGACAGGGCTACACACAACATGACCAGGGACAGGACTACACACAACATGACCAGGGACAGGACTACACACAACATGACCAGGGACAGGGCTACACACAACATGACCAGGGACAGGGCTAGGGACACACAACATGACCAGGGACAGGGCTACACACAACATGACCAGGGACAGGGCTACACACAACATGACCAGGGACAGGGCTACACACAACATGACCAGGGACAGGGCTACACACAACATGACCAGGGACAGGGCTACACACAACATGACCAGGGACAGGGCTACACACAACATGACCAGGGACAGGGCTATACACAACATGACCAGGGACAGGACTACACACAACATGACCAGGGACAGTGAGACAGTGAGACATGGTGAATAACTTAAAGAGGTGGAACTAAAGACTGTGTTGAGTGAATCTCTTCCCTGATTTAGGACTCAGGGCTCGTGTGGAGAGAGACGTTTACTCTCTCCTGGCTCAGTAGACTGATGGAGCAGAGATAGGGCCTCTCCTATCAGATAACTCTGTAACACTGTAACACACACACACACACACACACACACACACACACACACACACACACACACACACACACACACACACACACACACACACACACACACACACACACACACACACACACACACTAAGACAAAGGGGAAACACCCACAGCCCTCTTCCTCTCCTAATTGTTCCAGTTGCAGACAGTAATTGATCCGCTCTGTTATCACCACTAACACACCCACAGTACTTGGTGCCTGAAACATACCAGTATTCTTACTTGCAAGGCTTTAATCAAAGGTGCTCCACCAAGACGTGAGGTAGGCTGTATTTTGGGGGAATTGTTTTATGCATTATTCTATCGCAACTTGATCTTTCAACAAGCATTGTGTCTTCAATTACCACAGAGGAGGAAGAGAGAAAAGAAGATTCTCAAAAGATTCCTATCATTACATCTCTCTTTGACTTGTAAATTCTCTCCTTGAGTGATGACACACCCAGACAGACTTATAGACGGAGACACAGCCCCCCCCCCCATCGTTCATTATTAATTTAAGTCCCACCATGTGGAAGTCTGTACACTGTATCTATTAAACCCCTATTTCTGTAATATTCTCCGTTTCTCTTCCTTCTCTCCCCAGTCTTCTGTCTCCAACAGGAAGCAGGACATACTGGTGTTTCTTTGTTTTCTCTTTATTGTCCTCTGTCAGCATGTCCAAGTTAAACATCCTGTGGATTAGCTCTCTCTCTTTCTTTATCCCTCTCTCATCTCTTCCTCCTCTCACCCCACCCTTCTCTCCCTCCCTCTGTCTCTCTCTCTGTCACTCCCTCTGTCTGTCTCTCTCTTTCTTTATCCCTCTCTCATCTCTTCCTCCTCTCACCCCACCCTTCTCTCCCTTCTCTCCCTCTGTCCCACTCTTCTCTCCCTCCCTCTGTCTCTCTCTCTGTCGCTCCCTCTGTCTGTCTCTCTCTGTCTCTCCCTCTCGACCTGCTCTCTTTTTGTTCTGAAGATGAAAGTCTCCCCACGACTCCTTTCACTCCTTTCAAACGGCCCAAATGAAGGGGCTTATCAGATCACAACACACAGAGACACCCTCCCCCTCTGGGGCACAATGGAGTGTCAGATCCGGGGGCATGGCATGGGGTCGGTGGTGTCTGCTCCAGGGAATCTGTTATTTGGGTACTTCAGTGGGAGATGGGGAGAAGATGGGGGAGATGGGGATGAGATGATGGGGGGAGAGACGGGGGGTGGCGATGGGGGACAAGATGGGGAAAAGATGGGGGAGATGGGGATGAGATGAGGGAGGAGATGGGGGGAGACGGGGAGGAGCGGGGGTGGAGATGGGGGAGGAGACGGGGGGTGGAGATGGGGGAGGAGACGGGGGGGAGGAGACGGGGGGTGGAGATGGGGGAGGAGATGGGGGAGACGGGGGAGGAGACGGGGGTGGAGATGGGGGAGGAGACGGGGGAGGAGACGGGGTGGAGATGAGGGAGGAGATGGGGGAGACGGGGGGAGGAGACGGGGGTGGAGATGGGGGAGGAGACGGGGGGTGGAGATGGGGAGGAGGAGACGGGGGTGGAGATGGGGGAGACGGGGAGGAGACGGGGGTGGAGACGGGGGTGGAGATGGGGGAGACGGGGGTGGAGATGGGGGAGACGGGGGAGACGGGGGGAGATGGGGGAGATAGAGAGGGAGATGGGTGAGATGGCGA
>NW_024609802.1:370000-402500 GCF_018296145.1 Oncorhynchus tshawytscha
GCAACGTTGGGGTGGCTGTGAATGATCTACCCCACGAAGGCCATGATGTTAATGTGCCTGACCCAGTGTTGTCAGGAAACAGAGAAATCAATACAAACACATTCATAAGCTGCACACACTGTCCTCCCCCATTACAGGCTTACCATTAGTGGAAGCTCCGGCTAGTCTTATGTTAGGCAATAAAAAGCCATTGGGATATCAACTGATCCATAATGATGTATTTTAATGGATTAATTAATACACTCTAACTACAGTGCATACTGTTTAACGATCAGTCTCTGCATATGTCTCTGCAAATCGCCAGGCTAGCCTACTGATCTAGGATCAGTATGTGTGTGTGTTAACCCCAGTGCTATTAGAGAGGAGGGCCAGTGTTGGTGAAGCAGGAATAATTGATGCAGTAGGTTGGCGTTTTAACACTCAGGTCGGCCTTAACAGACTGTGCAGTACTGCAAGGGAGGAGGTAGCCTATGAAACAGGAAGTAGCCTATGAAACAGGAAGTAGCCTATGAAACAGGACGTAGCCTATGAAACAGGGCGTAGCCTATGAAACAGGGCGTAGCCTATGATACAGGAAGTAGCCTATGATACAGGAAGTAGCCTATGAAACAGGGCGTAGCCTATGAAACAGGGCGTAGCCTATGAAACAGGGCGTAGCCTATGAAACAGGAAGTAGCCTATGAAACAGGACGTAGCCTATGAAACAGGGCGTAGCCTATGAAACAGGGCGTAGCCTATGAAACAGGAAGTAGCCTATGAAACAGGAAGTAGCCTATGAAACAGGATGTATCCTATGAAACAGGAAGTAGCCTATGTGAGCAGAAGCATTTAGAAAGAGAAATGAAAATGTGTCTGGTCTTTAATGACTGTCTTAGGCACTGTTTGGAACCTTCCTGTATCAGCCTTCTTTACAGGATGAGACTCCAGACATTAACGGACTGTGTCTTACGTTTATGTACAGTACAGCAGTAGCTGTGTGTGTGTGTGTGTGTGTGTCAGCAGGCAGTCAGCAGCAGCTGCGTCTCATTGCGTTGTCTCTTTCAACCTGTGCAGGGTCTGGACATGTACATGTAATCTCTACAGCTCATCTGTCCTGTACTCCTCTGCTCTCCCTCTTCTCCCTCTTTCTTTCCTTCCTTCCCTTTCTCTCCTCTCTCCCTGCTGGTGGACATCTGTGACCTATCACGCATGCGCGCACACACACACACACACACACACACACACACACACACACACACACACACACACACACACACACACACACACACACACACACACACACACACAAAACAAACACCCACACAAAACACACAAACTGTGCATGACAGTTCTCTGAAGGCACGGCCCCAACAATGCATGGTGTGTGTGTGTGTGTGTGTGTGTGTGTGTGTGTGTGTGTGTGTGTGTGTGTGTGTGTGTGTGCGGGTCGGTTATGGCCATAAGGACCTAGGATTCTCCACGGGAATGTCAGAGTCCTCTTCGCTCAGCACCATGGCAACCTGGACACCTGATCCTGTGGCCCGTCTCCTCATTTATCAGTTTTGGTTAGAACACACTTGATGCTAGCCAGCCTAATAACATTTCACATTAGCCGCGATTTCCTGACACAAACAAACGAAGAGTCACACAAACACAAAAATACACACATGCACGTACGCACACACACACACACACACACACATACACTCCCTATGTTCCCTTCACGCCTGAAGGCCTGTGTCACTTAGTTTGACCGGTGGAGTTTAGGCACCAGATGTCTCCAGCTGTCACCACTGGAAACATATGCTGTGCCTTCATGTGTGTGTTCCCATCTAAATAAGCCCCTGTGTTTACCTCAGCCTTTGTCTACATATTTGGGAGCCTCTCTCCTCCTTTCCTCCTCTCATTTTTTAATCTTTTCCCAGCATCTCCCTCCCTCTATTTTCTCTATCCTTGATTATACAAATGACCCAAACACTGCGGAGGAGGAGGATGGAGGAGGAGGAGAGGGATGGAGGAGGACGAGGAGAGGGATGGGGGAGGACAAGGAGAGAGATGGAGGAGGACAAGGAGAGGGATGGAGGAGGAGAGGGATGGAGGAGGAGGGGAGGAGGAGAGGGATAATGGAGGAGGAGGAGAGGGATGGAGGAGGAGGAGGAGGAGAGGGATGGAGGAGGAGGAGGAGGAGAGGGATGGAGGAGAGGGATGGAGGAGGAGGAAGAGGAGAGGGATGGAGGAGGAGGAGAGGGATGGAGGAGGAGGAGGAGAGGGATGGAGGAGGAGGAGGACAGGGATGGAACTCTGCTGAAGCAGTCCTATTTTCATTTAAAGAAATTGCCTCGCATTATATCCAGCAGCTTTGTTTTTAGTAACGTGCCCTGAGGGGATGCAGAATGTAGAACAACATCTAGGAAGTGACTAGGCTCTCTGTTTGATTCGGGGGAGCGACTTGTGAGACAACTGCAAAATGACTGACAACCCGGCACAGCGACGAACGCTGTCAAACATTGGGATTCAAATAATGTTTCATGGAGATTCAATGACAAACGCATCCTTGTAGGCCTTTGATTTGATCCTCATGGATAATGTATATTCTCTTTTAAAACACGCATGAGGAGATTTTTTTTGTTTTGTCACTTTAAATAATTAATATTTCCTTGCTCTTCTGTGGTAGGCCAGGCTGATAGGGGATGGTGGGTATACTGTATATACACAAAAAATACCTCATTCCAAAATCATGTGCATTAATATGGAGTTGGTCCTCCTTTGCTGTTGTAACAGCCTCCACAATTCTGGGAAGGCTTTCCACTAGATGTTGGAATATTGCTGCAGGGACTTGCCTCCTTTCAGCCACAAGAGTATTTGTGAGGTCGGGCACTGATGTTGGGCGATTAGCCTTGTCTCACAGTCGGCGTTCCAATTAATCCCAAAGGCGTTCGATGGGGTTGAGGTCAGGGCTCTGTGCAGGCTAGTCAAGTTCTTCCACACCAATTGTCATGCTGAAACTGGAAAGGGCCTTCCCCAAACTGTTGCCACAAAGTTGGAACCACAGAATCGTGTAGAATGTCATTGGATGCTGTAGTGTTAAGATTTCCCTTCACTGGAACTAAGGGTAGCTAGCTCAAACCATGGATAAACAGCCCCAGAACATTATTCCTCCTACACCAAACTTTACAGTAGGCACTATGCATTCGTCCGATTCGTCCCTCAGACTGCCAGATGGTGAAGTGTGATTCATTACTCCAGAGAATGCGTTTCCACTGCTACAGAGTCCAATGGCGGTGAGCTTGGCATTGCCAAGGCTTGTGTGCGGCTGCTCGGCCATGGAAACCTATTTAATGAAGCTCCCGGCGAACAGTTCTTGTGCTGACGTTGCTTCCACAGGGAGTTTGGAACTCGGTAGTGAGTGTTGCAAGACGATACGCACTTCAGCACTCGGCGGTCCCATTCAGTTAGCTTGTTGTGGTCTACAACTTTGCAGCTGAGCTGTTGTTGCTCCTAGACATTTCCACTTCACAATAACAGCACTTACAGTTAACCGGGGCAGCTCTAGCAGGAGATTTGACAAACTGACTTGTTGGAAAGGTGGCAATCTATGACGATGCCACGTTGAAAGTCACTGAGCTCTTCAGTAAGGCCATTCTACTGCCAGTGTTTGATTATGGAGATTGCATGGCTGTATGCTCGATTTTATACACCTGTCAGCAGTGGGTGTGGCTGAAATAGGGGTGTGCACATAGGGGTGTGGCTGAAATAGGGGTGTGCACATAGAGGTGTGCACATAGGGGTGTGCACATACTTTTGGCCATGTACTGTACACTGAGTGACACGACTGACTGACCAGGTGAATCCAGCTAAAGCCACTTCAATCAGTGTAGATGAAGGGGAGACGACAGCTTAAGGAAGGATTTTCAAGCCTGGAGACAATTGAGACATGGATTGTGTATATGTGCCATTCAGAGGGTGAATGGTCAAGACAAAATATTTAAGTGCCTTTGAACGGGGTATGGTAGTAAGTGCCAGCCACTCCGGTTTGTGTCAAGAACTGCAATGCTGCTGGGTTTTTTATGCTCCCCAGTTTTACGCTCACCAGTTTCCCGTGGTGATCAAGAATGGTCCACCACCCAAAGGACATCCAGCCAACTTGACACAACTGTGGGAAGCATTGGAGTCAACATGGGCCAGCATCCCTGAGCAACACTTTTCGTTCATGCCCCGACGAATTGAGGCTGTTCTGAGGGCAAAATGGCGGTGCAACTCACTGTATATACACCGAGTATACCAAACATTATGAACATGTTTTATTGTCACATACACCAGATAGGTGCAGTGAAATGTGTTGTTTTACAGGGTCAGCCATAGTAGTCCAGCGCCCCTGGAGCAAATTAGGGTTAAGTGCCTTGCTCAAGGGACACATCGGCAGATTTTTCACTTTGATGGCTCGGTTATTCAAACCAGTGACCTTTTGGTTACTGTCGCAACTGTCCCGAGTGGAACAGTGGTCTAAGACACTGCATCTCAGTGCAAGAGGCAACACTGCAGTACCTGGTTTGAATCCAGGCTGCATTATATCCGGGCGTGATTGGGAGTCCCATAGGGTGGCGCACAATTGGCCCAGCGCTGTACGGCGCTGGGCCGTCATTATAAATAAGAATTTGTTCTTAACTGACTTGCCTAGTTAAATAAAGGTAAAATAAATCAACGCTCTATGCGCTAGGTTACCTGCCACCATGTGTGCTGATTATGCTTGACACACACACTGGAGATTCCCCCTTGTTCTGCAGGGACTTTTGTTCCACTTAGTAAAGTGATGTTGATGTGTGTGTGTGTGTGTGTGTGCGTGTGTGAATGTGTTATCCCATGGTATATGATAGAGATCCACAGGCTTGTCTGATCATGTGTAATCTAGCGCTGTGACTGCAATAACACACACTTTCCCATGATGTATGTATGTGTGTGTGTGTGTGTGTGTGTGTGTGTGTGTGTGTGTGTGTGTGTGTGTGTGTGTGTGTTAGAGAGAGAGAGGATTTGAGGGAAGTATTTGTGACAGAGACACAGAGAGAGAGACTGGGGAGCACCTAACACCACGGCCCCTTGCTGCTGCTCCCAGTGTCACCATGGTTACGTTTCCGGAGACCCCCAGAGGGTCGCTGAGCATTATGACTCACATAAACATCAGAAGGGGGTGTTTCCCTCCCCTCTTCTCCTCTCATCCTCCCATCTCTCCCGCTCTCCTCTCATCCTCCCCTCTCTCCCACTCTCCTCCTCCCCTCTATGCCCCTTCCCTCAGCCCATCTCTCCCGCTCTCCTCTCATCCTCCCTCTCTCCCACTCTCCTCCTCCCCTCTCTCCCCCTCCCCTCAGCCCATCTCTCCTGGGACAAGAGGAGGTAAACATCCTGTCTGTCTCTCTCTGTGCTGGAAAGTTTGACCAGCCTCTCCTTCTCACCAGTGGAGACTGCAAACAACAAGTGAAGCTGTTCCATTCACTGTGTTTCCAGTCTGTCTTACATCATGGAAGACTCAGCTGTTGTGTTCCTCCAGCATTAAGGTGCTTCTATTTCAGTGTGTGTGACTGGCTCAGTGGTGTTAGAAAGTAACAAAGACAACAAGTACTGTGAGTAAGGTCATTGTATTATGTGTGTTAAATAGAGGAGGTTACAGTACTGAAGACTGAGATAGAGGAGGTTACAGTACTGTAGACTGAGATAGAGGAGGTTACAGTACTGTAGACTGAGATAGAGGAGGTTACAGTACTGTAGACTGAGATAGAGGTTACAGTACTGTAGACTGAGATAGAGGTTACAGTACTGTAGACTGAGATAGAGGTTACAGTACTGTAGACTGAGATAGAGGTTACAGTACTGTAGACTGAGATAGAGGAGGTTACAGTACTGTAGACTGAGATAGAGAGGACTTACAGTACTGTAGTACTGAGACTGAGATAGAGGTTACAGTACTGTAGACTGAGATAGAGGTTACAGTACTGTAGACTGAGAGATAGAGGTTACAGTACTGTAGACTGAGATAGAGGTTACAGTACTGTAGACTGAGATAGAGGTTACAGTACTGTAGACTGAGATAGAGGTTACAGTACTGTAGACTGAGATAGAGGAGGTTACAGTACTGTAGACTGAGATGAGATAGAGGTTACAGTACTGTAGACTGAGATAGAGGTTACAGACTGTAGACTACAGTACTGTAGACTGAGATAGAGGTTACAGTACTGTAGACTGAGATAGAGGTTACAGTACTGTAGACTGAGATACAGTACTGTAGACTGAGATTACAGTACTGTAGACTGAGATAGAGGTTACAGTACTGTAGACTGAGATAGAGGTTACAGTACTGTAGACTGAGATAGAGGAGGTCACAGTACTGTAGACTGAGATAGAGGTTACAGTACTGTAGACTGAGATAGAGGTTACAGTACTGTAGACTGAGATAGAGTTACAGTACTGTAGACTGAGATAGAGGTTACAGTACTGTAGACTGAGATGAGGTTACAGTACTGTAGACTGAGATGAGAGGTTACAGTACTGTAGACTGAGATAGAGGTTACAGTACTGTAGACTGAGATAGAGGTTACAGTACTGTAGACTGAGATGAGAGTACTGTAGACTGAGATAGAGGTTACAGTACTGTAGACTGAGATAGAGGTTACAGTACTGTAGACTGAGATAGAGGAGGTTACAGTACTGTAGACTGAGATAGAGGTTACAGTACTGTAGACTGAGATAGAGGTTACAGTACTGTAGACTGAGATAGAGGTTACAGTACTGTAGACTGAGATAGAGGTTACAGTACTGTAGACTGAGATAGAGGAGGTTACAGTACTGTAGACTGAGATAGAGGTTACAGTACTGTAGACTGAGATAGAGGTTACAGTACTGTAGACTGAGATAGAGGAGGTTACAGTACTGTAGACTGAGATAGAGGTTACAGTACTGTAGACTGAGATACTGTAGACTGAGATAGAGGTTACAGTACTGTAGACTGAGATAGAGGTTACAGTACTGTAGACTGAGATAGAGGTTACAGTACTGTAGACTGAGATAGAGGTTACAGTACTGTAGACTGAGATAGAGGTTACAGTACTGTAGACTGAGATAGAGGTTACAGTACTGTAGACTGAGATAGAGGTTACAGTACTGTAGACTGAGATAGAGGTTACAGTACTGTAGACTGAGATAGAGGTTACAGTACTGTAGACTGAGATAGAGGAGGTTATACAGTACTGTAGACTGAGATAGAGGAGGTTACAGTACTGTAGACTGAGATAGAGGTTACAGTACTGTAGACTGAGATAGAGGTTACAGTACTGTAGACTGAGATAGAGGTTACAGTACTGTAGACTGAGATAGAGAGGTTACAGTACTGTAGACTGAGATAGAGGTTACAGTACTGTAGACTGAGATAGAGGTTACAGTACTGTAGACTGAGATAGAGGTTACAGTACTGTAGACTGAGATAGAGGTTACAGTACTGTAGACTGAGATAGAGGTTACAGTACTGTAGACTGAGATAGAGGAGGTTACAGTACTGTAGACTGAGATAGCCGGGAGGCTGAAGTGCATGAGCCGGGGTAGGAGAGAGAGAAACAAAATGAAAGGAAGAGAATGAAATAAAGATGTGAGAGGGAGTTGTGTGATGAATGGGCTGGCCCCTGGTCCTAGTGCATGCAGCGGCCCCGTGGCAGGGCTGAGGCTGGCTGCTCTGTGGGCTGGGTGATTTGTGGCCCCCGAGGCCTCTGGCGGTCACACATCATGAGCCTGGTGCGGAGAAATGAATTTGGTTTACTGCCCAACGCTGAGCCGAGGCACACTGCCTGGCCTGCAATAAGGGCTGAGGCACCGCACACATACAGTACACACACTGATACATACACTGATGCTTAGGCCGATACACGCACGTACGCACACACACACACACACACACACACACACACACACACACACACACACACACACACACACACACACACACACACACACACACACACACACACACACACACACACACACCACACACACATACACACACACACACACATATACACACACTGAGTGTACAAACATTATGAACACCTGCTCATTGAATAACAGACTGACCAGGTGAATCCAGGTAAAGCCACTTCAATCAGTGTAGATGAAGGGGAGACGACAGGTTAAGGAAGGATTTTCAAGCCTGGAGACAGTTGAGACATGGGTTGTGTATGTGTTCCATTCAGAGGGTGAATGGGCAAGACAAAAGATTTCAAGATTTCAAAAAAAGTGCCTTTGAAAGGGGTATTGTAGTAGGTGTCAGGCGCACCGTTTTGTGTCAAGAACTGGAACACTGCTGTGTTTTTCACGCTCAACAGTTTCCCCTGTGTATCAAGAATGATTCACCACCCAAAGGACATCCAGCTTGACACAACTGTGGGAAGCATTGGAGTCAACATGGGACAGCATCCCTGTGGAACGCTTTTGGCACCTTGTGGAGTCCATCCACAAACTCAATAGTAGGAAGGTGTTCTTAATGTTTTGTACATTCAGTACTGTACACACTCGACTCATACACTCAATAATTGACATGCGCTCTTAGGGCCATCAGAGCTTGGTACTCACACAAGCACATATACACCCGTTCCAATACTTTTCAATATGTCTCTCACTCCCTCAGAGGTGCATTGAGAGTATTTGAGAGATAGTAACTCTGTTCCCATTGTGTGTTAATGTGAAAGAAGAGTCTCAGTGGGTCAGTGTGACATCTCTCTGTCATCTATTGTTTATTTGTTTGTTTGTCTGTCTGTCAGGGACCATATACAACATGCCATTGCACCAGATTTAGCTAGAAAGCTCATTTCTGTCTGTAGTCACTGGGAGTAGAGCTGGTTCTGATGACTATCTCCTGTCTGAATGAGATCTCTCTCTAATCTAGGAGTAGAGCTGGTTCTGATGACTATCTCCTGTCTGAATGAGATATCTCTCTAATCTAGGAGTAGAGCTGGTTCTGATGACTATCTCCTGTCTGAATGAGATCTCTCTCTAATCTAGGAGTAGAGCTGGTTCTGATGACTATCTCCTGTCTGAATGAGATCTCTCTCTAATCTAGGAGTAGAACTGGTTCTGATGACTATCTCCTGTCTGAATGAGATCTCTCTAATCTAGGAGTAGAACTGGTTCTGATGACTATCTCCTGTCTGAATGAGATCTCTCTCTAATCTACTGAGGAACATCATCCATCCAACTCAGCCACGGTTCCACCTACACCTGACCTTCATACATCTATGTCTGTATTAGTCCAGTGTGTGTGTGTTTCTACGAGTTTGTGCGTGTGAATGTGTGTGTGTGTTTGTGCATGTGCATGTGACTTTCCCTGAGGAAGAGAGATTGGCTATGATGATGATGATGATGATGACCGTGACTCTAAGACAGCAATAACACTTGTGAGGTGTGGTGAAAACGGACTAGTTAAATTGCTGTGGTAGGCTAAATGAGCCTATAGTGCTCCTACAAAAGACTTATATTATCCACAATCAGGCCAGTGCTTATCCTGACACTGCTTCAGCCCTATGTGAGACAGGCTGTAACAGTGTAAATAATGCATCACACACACTGTGAGAGACCCAGCGCTGACTCTCACTCCACCGCCTCCATTTCCAGTGCAGGCAGGAAATCAGAGACCACTGAATACACAACATCCAGACAACACCCAGACAACATCTAGACAAAACACCCGACCTTGTTTAGGTCATACTTGGGTTGTTTTGGTTGTTCGCTGGTATGGCTAGCTCAGCGTTTCCCAAACTCTGTCCTAGGTACCTCCAGGGTGGCACGTTTAGTTTCTTTGCCCTAGTATTACACAGCTGATTTATATAATCAACCAATCATCAAGCTTTAATTATTTCAATCAGCTGTGTAGTACTAGGGCAAAACCCAAAACATGCACCCCTTGAGGTCCTGAGAGCCGAGTTTGGGAAACGCTGAGCTAGCCTATCATGAACAGCAGTGTTGCTTAGTAACCGAGTGTGGATGCTAGTGAGAGAAAATGGACACCTTAGGAAAAGCAAGGATTTAATTGGCTAGTCGTTAGGTTGTTTAGCCTTCCAGAACCACCCACTTTAAGATGATTTCAGCAGTCTGTATTGGGAAATGAGTATTGCACGTTAAACTGTACCTTTAGAACCATGGTCAAACTTGTTGTTGTTGCACTCTGTTTTCATGTGCTGAGGTTGACAAGTGTTTCCATATTCATGGATGTGTAAACAGTGGGGTCTCAGGAGATCAATTAAGAGTTTTGAAAGAGAAGATTGTGTGCTGGCGTTTATTGAACCTTGGAGAAATTGCCTGTCTTATCGGTTCATGCTCCGACGCGTGACTGGCTCTTGCTTAATCGGAGAGAAATATCTATAAACAATTGAATCGAAAGAGCCTTTGTGTCTGAAAGTTTGTGTGTGTGAGAGTGTGTGTGTGAGTGTGTGTGTACTCATCTATCCCCTCACGTCTCAACCAAGCCGTGTAATAAATCAATTCTGCAATGGGTGTTGACACGTTTTACAGCAGCCTCAAAAAGCACAACAACAACCGGAACAAACACTCATATTGCCTGTGTTAGTTCTCTGAGGTAAACCATGTTTCCTCAGTTATGGGATGGCGTTGAGCCTTGTTTTTTTAGTATTCAACCTCCTGTCTCTGGTCTGGAGCCAAAATGGTTGATCTGCAGCAGCTGCAGTGCAGGGACAGGAATATGCCCTGTGACTGGACACCTCTGGTTGCCCGGAGGCTCAAACATTTCCCCATGTGTACTCAACATTTCCAACATCATGAAACAGGTGGGCAAGGGGAGCCTGTGCCAAATACCAGATGTTTATGCCAACCTGGGTGCCCTTCAAACCCCGGTCAAAGGTCAGTTTACCTCGCTCTAGAGGAGTATAGATGACGTGTTCTGTAACACACCTACCTATCTTCCATAGCCAGACGTTCTACCAGCCCTCCTCAGATACAAGTGTGTTAGCTAAGTGTTAGCCTGTTACCTCACTGACCCAGTCCTCCCACACAGCTGCTATTCCATCGGCCCCAGACCCCCAGATCAACCCCAGCCCTATAGGTCAGACCAGGAAAAGCCCCAGCCAGCTTCCTGCCTGGGTCACAGGCGAGGGCCTGGGGCTGGGGCAGGGGCACGGCCTGGGGCAGGGCCTGGGGCAGGGGCTGGGGCTGGGAACCCCACCACCACTATAGCATAGACCATGAGCACCGTCTGCCCCTCCTAGAGAGACTGTCTGGCTGCATTGTACTACTCTGCAATGCCATGTCATGTACCAGTCCTGGTGTGTTGGCCTGAACTGTGCCATAACGTATAATGCAGTGCAACGCTACAGTACATAGTCCATAATACTGTAGTGTACTATATTTACACTAGATACGTGCTAGTTATGTTGTGCTATTGTGCTCTCTGCTGTACTTAACAACATGATGCTGTTTGACACGTGAACAGCTTCACGCTGGCAGAGGGAAGGCAAGGAGAGAAGGAAGAGGAGGAGTGCACTGTGCTGTTTTGTTTTAGCCTGCAGCCGTCTCTGTGGTGCTGTTACCCAACAGCCTCCCTGCTCTCTCTCTCTCTCTCTCTCACGCTCTCTCTCTCTCTCTCTCTCTCTCTCTTTATTTATTTATTTTCTCTCTCTCTCTCTCTCTCTCTCTCTCTCTCTCTCTCTCTCTCTCTCTCTCTCTCTCTCATTCTCACGCTCTTTCATTCATTCTTTCTTTCTCTCTCTCCCTCTCCCTCTCCCCTCTCTCTCTCTCTCTCTGTCTCTTCTCTCTCTCTCTCGCTCTCTCTCTCACGCTCTTTCATTCATTCTTTCTTTCTCTCTCTCCTCTCCCCTCTCCCCCTCTCTCTCTCTCTCTCTCTCTCTGTCTCTTTATTTATTTCTCTCTCTCTCTCTCCTCTCTCTCTCTCTCTCTCTCTCTCTCTCTCTCTCTCTCTCTCTCTCTCTCTCTCTCTCTGTCTCTTTATTTATTTCTCTCTCTCTCTCTTTCTCTCTCTCTCTGTCTGAGCTCACCACAGTGTGTATGACACCTTCACAGCCTACAAAATGGAGGAGACATCCAGCTCCTTACTAAACCACTGTGGGAACATGGGGCAATGATTGAAAGATTGAATCATACTACACCGGCTCTGATGCTCATCTTATGTGGCAGGGCTTGCAAACTATTACAGACTACAAAGGGAAGCACAGCTGCGACCTGCCCACTGGCACGAGCCAACCAGATTAGCTAAATCACTTCTATGCTCGCTTCGAGGCAAGCAACACTGAGGCATGCATGAGAGCATCCACTGTTCCAGACGACTGTGTGGTCACGCTCTCCGCAGCCAACGTGAGTAAGACCTTTAAACAGGTCACCATTCACAAGGCTGCGGGGCAGACGGATTACCAGGACATGTGTGGAGGGCATGTGCTGACCAACTGGCAGGTGTTTTCACTGACATTTTCAACATGTCCCTGATTGAGTCTGTAATACCAACATGTTTCAAGCAGACCACCATAGTCCCTGTGCCCAAGAACACAAAGGCAACCTGCCTAAATGACTACAGACCCGTAGCACTCACGTCCGTAGCCATGAAGTGCTTTGAAAGGCTGGTAATGGCTCACATCAACACCATTATCTCAGAAACCCTAGACCCACTCCAATTTGCATACCGCCCAAACAGATCCACAGGTGATGCAATCTCTATTGCACTCCACACTGCCCTTTCCCACTTGGACAAAAGGAACACTTATGTGAGAATGCTACTCATTGACTACAGCTCAGTGTTCAACACCATAGTACCCTCAAAGCTCATCACTAAGCTAAGGATCCTGGGACTAAACACCTCCCTCTGCAACTGGATCCTGGGCTTCTTGACGGGCCGCCGCCAGGTGGTGAGGGTAGGGAGCAACACATCTGCCACGCTGATCCTCAACACTGGATCCCCCCAGGGGTGCGTGCTCAGTCCCCTCCTGTACTCCCTGTTCCCCCACGACTGCATGGCCAGGCACGACTCCAACACCATCATTAAGTTTGCAAACGACACAACAGAGATAGGCCTGATCACCGACAACGACGAGACAGCCTATAGGGAAGAAGTCAGAGACCTGGCCGGGTGGTGCCAAAATAACAACCTATCCCTCAACGTAACCAAGACTAAGGAGATGATTGTGGACTACAGGAAAAGGAGGGCTGAGTTCGCCCCCATTCTCATCGACGGGGCTGTAGTGGAGCAGGTTGAGAGCTTCAAGTTCCTTGGTGTCCACATCACCAACAAACTAGAATGGTCCAAACACACCAAGACAGCTGTGAAGAGGGCACGACAAAGCCTATTCCCACTCAGGAAACTCAAAAGATTTGGCATGGGTCCTGAGATCCTCAAAAGGTTCTACAGCTGCAACATTGAGAGCATCCTGACTGGTTGCATCACTGTCTGGTACGGCAATTGCTCGGCATCTGACCGCAAGGCAGTTGAGGGTAGTGCGTACGGCCCAGTACATCACTGGGGCTAAGCTGCCTGCCATCCAGGACCTCTACACCAGGCAGTGTCAGAGGAAGGCCCTAAAAATTGTCAAAGACCCCAGCCACCCCATTCATAGACTGTTCTCTTTACTACCGCATGGCAAGCGGTACCGGAGTGCCTTCTCAACAGTTTTTACCCCCAAGCCATAAGACTCCTGAACAGGTAATCAAATGGCTACCTGGACTATTTGCATTGTGTGCCCCCAGCAACCACTCTTTTACGCTGCTGCTACTTTCTGTTTATCATTTATGCATAGTCACTTTAACTATACATTCATGTACATATGTACATACTACCTCAATTGTGCCGACCAACCAGTGCTCCCGCACATTGGCTAACCGGGCTATCTGCATTGTGTCCCACCACCCACCACCCAATCTTTACACTACTGCTACTCTCTAATCATCATATATGCATAGGCACTTTAACCATATCTACATGTACATACTACCTCAATCAGCCTGACTAACCGGTGTCTGTATGTAGCCTCGCTACTGTATATAGCCTCACTACTGTATATAACCGCTCTACTGTATATTGCCTCTCTACTGTATATAGCCTCTCTACTGTATATAGCCTCACTACTGTATATAGCCTCTCTACTGTATATAGCCTCTCTACTGTATATAGCCTCTCTACTATATATAGCCTCGCTACTGTATATAGCCTCGCTACAGTATATAGCCTCTCTACTGTATATAGCCTCTCTACTGTATATAACCTCTACTGTATATAGCCTCTCTACTGTATATTGCCTCACTACTGTATATAGCCTCTCTACTGTATATTGCCTCACTACTGTATATAGCCTCGCTACTGTATATAGCCTCACTACTGTATATAGCCTCTCTACTGTATATAGCCTCTCTACTGTATATAGCCTCACTACTGTATATAGCCTCACTACTGTATATAGCCTCTCTACTGTATATAGCCTCTCTACTGTATATAGCCTCTACTGTATATAGCCTCTAGCCTCTCTACTGTATATAGCCTCTCTACTTTTATAGCCTCTCTACTGTATATAGCCTCTACTGTATATAGCCTCTACTGTATATAGCCTCTCTACTGTATGTAGCCTCTCTACTGTATATAGCCTCACTACTGTATATAGCCTCTCTACTGTATATAGCCTCTCTACTGTATATAGCCTCTCTACTGTATATAGCCTCTACTGTATATAGCCTCACTACTGTATGTAGCCTCTACTGTATATAGCCTACTACTGTATGTAGCCTCTCTACTGTATATAGCCTCTCTACTGTATATAGCCTCTCTACTGTATATAGCCTCTACTGTATATAGCCTCATACTGTATGTAGCCTCTCTACTGTATATAGCCTCTCTACTGTATATAGCCTCTCTACTGTATATAGCCTCTACTGTATATAGCCTCTCTACTGTATATAGCCTCTACTGTATATAGCCTCACTACTGTATTAGCCTCTCTACTGTATATAGCCTCACTACTGTATATAGCCTCTCTACTGTATATAGCCTCTACTGTATATAGCCTCACTACTGTATGTAGCCTCTCTACTGTATATAGCCTCTCTACTGTATATAGCCTCTACTGTATGTAGCCTCACTACTGTATATAGCCTCTCTACTGTATATAGCCTCTCTACTGTATATAGCCTCTCTACTGTATATAGCCTCTACTGTATATAGCCTCACTACTAGCCTCTCTATATATAGCCTCTCTACTGTATATAGCCTCTCTACTGCCTCTCTACTGTATATAGCCTCACTACTGTATATAGCCTCTCTACTGTATATAGCCTCTCTACTGTATATAGCCTCACTACTGTATATAGCCTCTCTACTGTATATAGCCTCAATACTATATATAGCCTCTCTACTGTATATAGCCTCTCTACTCTATATAGCCTCTCTACTGTATATAGTCTCTCTACTGTATATAGCCTCACTACTGTATATAGCCTCTCTACTGTATATAGTCTCTACTGTATATAGCCTCTCTACTGTATATAGCCTCTCTACTGTATATAGCCTCTCTACTGTATATAGCCTCACTACTGTATATAGCCTCTCTACTGTATATATCCTCTCTACTGTATATAGCCTCTCTACTGTATATAGCCTCTCTACTGTATATAGCCTCTCTACTGTATATAGCCTCTCTACTGTATATAGCCTCACTACTGTATATAGCCTCTCTACTGTATATAGCCTCTCTACTGTATATAGCCTCTCTACTGTATATAGCCTCACTACTGTATATAGCCTCTCTACTGTATATAGCCTCTCTACTGTATATACTGTATATAGCCTCTCTACTGTATATAGCCTGTCTACTGAATATAGCCCCTCTACTGTATATAGCCCCTCTACTGTATAGCCCCTCTACTGTATGTAGCCTCCCTACTGTATATAGCCTCTACTGTATATAGCCTCACTACTGTATATAGCCTCTCTACTGTATATAGCCTCTCTACTGTATATAGCCTCTCTACTGTATATAGCCTCACTACTGTATATAGCCTCTCTACTGTATATAGCCTCTCTACTGTATATAGCCTCTCTACTGTATATAACCTCGCTACTGTTTTTCACTGTCTTTTTACTGTTGTTTTATTTCTTTACCTACCTATTGTTCACCTAATACCTTTTTTGCACTATTGGTTAGAGCCTGTAAGTGAGCATTTGTAAGGTCTGCAGTGAAATACCTGTTGTATTCGGCGCACGTGACAAATACACTTTGATTTGATTTGGAATAGTGTGAAGCTTTATGCCTTAGCACCACTATATTGTTCAATAGATTAGTAGGAGGTTCCTACTACACACAGTCTACAGATCACTGACGGCTGCTGAGGGGAGAACGGCTCATAATAACGTCCGGAACGAGCTCGTGATGATGACTGATACCGCTCCAGTCATTACCACGAGCTCGTTCTCCCCAATTAAGGTGCCAACAACCTCCTGTGCTATAGATTTAAGCAATAAGGCACGAGGGTGGGGGTGGTATTATAGCCAATATACCATGGCTAAGTGCTGTTCTTATGAACGACGCAACACGGAGTGCCTGGATAAAGCCCTTAGCTGTGGTGATTTGGCCATATATATATATATATATATATATATATATATATACTGTATATCATAGGTCACACTATTTTTGAAGGTGTGCTTATAACCTGGTTATTGACTACCATTATGATATTTGTTCATCATTATTCCGACATCATTATTCATTCATCTACTCCATGTAATATTAGTAAATGTATTAGCCTGTATGTATTATCCATATTTTACATTAGTAAATGTATTAGCCTGTATGTATTATCCATATTTTACATTAGTAAATGTATTAGCCTGTATGTATTATCCATCTTTTACAAGGACTGGAGGTCTTAGACATGCGTTTCCTCAGTTGAATGGTTAATGACATCTAGTTGAGTGCAGCTGCAGTGTCTGGTGTTAGAGAATAGTGTAGTGCACCGTGACCTTAGACGGGCTGTACTGCAGGCCAGAGGTCCCGTCACCACGCAAGGAGAGCAGAGTGGATCCTAATGATTTCACCTCACTGACTCCACAGCCCAGCAATACACTCTCTATGGAGCTGAGACAGAGAGAGAGAGAGGGAAGGAGGGAGGGAAGGAGGGAGGGAAGGAGGGAGGGAGGGAAGGGAGGGAAGGGAAGGAGAGAGGGAAGGAGAGAGGGAAGGAGAGAGGGAAGGAGGGAGGGAAGGGAGAGGGAAGGGGAGAGGGAAGGGAGAGAGGGAAGGAGAGAGGGAAGGAGAGAGGGAAGGAGAGAGGGAAGGAGGGAGGGAAGGAGGGAAGGGGAAGGGAAGGAGAGGGAAGGAGAGAGGGAAGGAGAGAGGGAAGGAGGGAGGGAAGGAGGGAGGGAAGGAGAGAGGGAAGGAGAGAGGGAAGGAGAGAGGGAAGGATAGCGATGGAGCAAGAGAGCAGAGTAGGATGGAATAGTGATAGAGAAAATAGAGGGAGGGAGAAGGTGATAGAGAGAGAGCTCTCTGAGAGCTCATTCTAGAGGGAGGACAGATAGACAACAGAAGAGAGTGGCGAAAAGAGAGAGATACCGAGGCTTTCATTAATAAAACCCAGGGTTTCCTTCCCCTTTTCCCCAACCGTGTTCAATTGATCCCACTGTTAGCTGTGTGGAGTTCGGTTAGCGCGCCAGTGACATCGCTAGCTTCCTCCGATGATAAACAACTTTACCCAGTCAAACTGCATTATTCAGAGTTGTCAGCAACACCGCAACAGAGCTCCCCTCAGAACAAGAGAGAAAAAATAAACAAATTACGCCATCGCGCTCGACGGAGTGGAATTGATAGGAGAGAGCTCGTTTCACTGTACCGCTGTTTGTAACTGGCAACCTGTACATTAGAAGGATGGAAATTCACTGCTATTACTGCCAACATGGTTTTATACGCAAGCCGTCAAGTTAAGTACTCTTTTGGGTGTTTTGAGATTCAAACTTTGACTACAGAACAAACAGAGTGCCGATTTTGTTTTGTATTGTCAAGGCAACAGAGAGAGGGTTACCAGGCCTCAGAATCAGAGATATGGTAGATAGGCTCAAGTTGATCTGAGAATTACATGTGCTTGACTGACACATATTTATGCATTTGTACATGTGAAATGTGTGTGTGTGTGTTTTGGGGATTATAGGACCAGGGGATTAGGGGATCATAGGACCAGGGGATCATAGGACCAGGGGATCATAGGACCAGGGGACCAGGAGATCAGGGGGGACCAGTGAACCAGGGGGGGGCCAGGGGATCATAGGACCAGGGGATCAGGGGATCAGGGGGACCAGGGGGGGGCCAGGGGGGATCATAGGACCAGGGGATCAGGGGGGCCAGGGGATCATAGGGGGACCCAGGGGATCATAGGACCAGGGGATCAGGGGATCAGGGGACCAGGGGACCAGGGAATCATAGGACCAGGGGATCAGGGGATCATAGGACCAGGGGATCAGGGGATCGGGGGATCATAGGACCAGGGGATCAGGGGATCAGGGGATCAGGGGCGCACGTGTATCTATGACTAATATATGATAACGGGATGTGTGTTCACGACAGGTTTGTGCATGTGTGAACTGTGGTTGTCTGTGTGCGCCCATGTGAATGTGTGTGTGTGTTTGTCTATGTGCATGGCCCTGTGAATGTGTCTGCACATGTTAGCATGCTACAGAGCACATTTGTATATGGTAGCCAAGCCAACACTAGGTGAGCACACCTGCCTTTCACCCATATCAACTCCAGCCAGCCAGGTTTAAAACTACATGTTGTGCAGTAAACCTGGCTTACCTCCTCCTAGCCCCTCAGCCAGAAGTAAAGGGTTCAGGGATCACATATGCTCACTGAGCAGGACCAGGTGGAAGACTCCATCTCCCAGCAGGCACCTGCCCCCTCCCCAACCCCCCAAAGACATCAAGAGAGGGTGCCAGCCTCTCACCTGCACCCCCCCCCACCCCCACGCCACCTGGGGGAGGCTAGGTCACATGTGCACTCCAGTCCTAGCTTTCCCTCACGCTTTACGACTCTCGAACTCGCTTGTTCTTTCCCTCAATCTCTCTCTCTCTCTCTATCTCCCTCTCTCTCTTTGTCCTTCCTTCTCTCATCTATCCCAGGGAGTGGGGCACAGGTGGACTTGACCAATCTCAGCCCGATTTAAATAGGCTGGGCCAGAAATAGCTTGCACATGCAAACCCAACAGCAGCAGCATTAATAGTTTACCTTTTTAGTAGGAGCTGGGAGATGTCAGATTTTTTTCTCAATCACTGGAAGAATACACGGAATAAAGACTTGATGAAGGAATGTTTTTCATTAAAATATAATGTTATTTTGAGAGAGTGGGATTATTAAAACATGAATACATTGGGTAACCTTGAGATTATGACTCTCACACTGTGTGTTACCATGGAGATACCTTGCAGTGGGTTTTCACATCTCTGCAGTTTCCTCATCTTCCCCTCAAAGTTTCTAGAAACAAAGTACCTATTGCAATATTTATCCAGCTCTGTGTGTGTGTGTGTGTGTGTGTGTGTGTGTGTGTGTGTGTGTGTGTGTGTGTGTGTGTGTGTGTGTGGTGTGTGTGTGTAGCTGCGCTCTCAAACACACTCCTCTTCAGCTGTCATGCTGGGTGTGTGTTCCAAGTTAGATAAGGCAGGGAACACACTGTGTGTGTGTGTGTGTGTGTGTGTGTGTTGTCTGAGAGATAACCATGACAGATGTGTGACTGGCAGACTGGCTTCAGGTGAAGCAGTCCCTCTCACCTGTCTGTCTACTTCTAAAGGTAAGACAGCCAAGTCACTCCTACTTATTGACATACACACACACACACACACACACACACACACACACACCAGTCTATATATGGCCAGTCTGACCTTGGGACGTCACTAACCTCAACCCTAACTCAAACCATTACCAAAACCCTTACCTTTTAAATGTCAACTTCCCAAGGATCCCAGATAGCACAGATTATTGATTTAGCCACAGTTGTTGATTTGCTCATTAGATTAGGGTCAGCTATTAGCTATAGATAGCTGATACACCTACGCGATTAGGTCCAGGTATTAGCTATAGCTAGCTGATACATCCATGAGGTTAGGACCAGGAGTTAGCCATAGCTAGCTGATACATCTATGAGGTTAGGACCAGGAGTTAGCCATAGCTAGCTGATACATCTATGAGGTTAGGGTGAGGTGTTACCTATAGCTAGCTGATACATTTATGAGGTTAGGGCAAGGTGTTAACTATAGCTAGCTATAGTGTCAGAGGAAACACCGTGCACCTGGCAACCTTGGTTAGCGCGCACTGCGCCCGGCCCACCACAGGAGTCGCTGGTGCGCGATGAGACAAGGATATCCCTACCGGCCAAGCCCTCCCTAACCCGGACAACGCTATGCCAATTGTGTGCCGCCCCACGGACCTCCCGGTCACGGCCGGTTACGACAGAGCCTGGCCGCTAACCCAGAGTCCCTGGTGGCACAGCTGGCGCTGCAGTACAGCACCCTTAACCACTGCGCCACCCGGGAGGCTTAGGTTTCTCCTTTTTGATTTGTCCCATTGTGAGGCTATTTTCACTGCATGGTGGCTGCTGCTGTTGTCCTCCATCTGTCTGGTCCCCTGATGATGACATCACAGTGTGACGCTGACACCTGTCGGGATGAAGGAGGAACAGGTGCTGTCTCACCATGGGGAGAGCTGCTGTCACTGGGAAATGGCTGAGTCAGCCACACACACACACACACACACACACACACACACACACACACACACACACAGATACGTGCCTGCGCACACAAACACACACACACACAGACACACATCATGTGTACATACACATTCTCACTATAGACACACACACTTGAGAACAGGTCACCAGACTTGAGAACAGGTCACTGTGTTCCTCCTTCCTCAACACTAAAACAGGCGAACACCGTGTCCGTCTCTGGGTCAGTTCAGCTCCCAGCCGCGGGGACTCTGTGAGCTGCAGGAAAAGACAACAACTTGGACAGATCTTCCTCTGCCCTGGATTCTACCCCTCCCTCCCTCCCTCCCTCCCTCCCTCCCTCCCTCCCTCCCCCCTCCCTCCCTCCCTCCCTCCCTCCCTCCATTCCTCCCTCCCTCCCTCCCTCCCTCCATCCCTCCCTCCCTCCCTCCTCCCTCCCTCCCTCCCTCCCTCCATTCCTCCATCCCTCCCTCCCTCCCTCCCTCCCCCTCCCTCCCTCCCTCCCTCCCTCCCTCCCTCCCTCCCTCCCTCCCTCCCTCCTCCCTCCATTCCCTCCCTCCCTCCTTCCCTCCATTCCTCCATCCCTCCCTCCTCCTATCCCTCCCTCCTTCCCTCCATTCCTCCATCCCTCCCTCCTCCTATCCCTCCCTCCCTCCTCCTATCCCTCCCTCCCTCCCTCCATTCCTCCATCCCTCCCTCCTCCTATCTCTCCCTCCCTCCTCCTATCCCTCCCTCCCTCCCTCCTCCTATCCCTCACTCGCTCCCCATGCTGAAACACAGCCAAGCTGAGCCCCACTACATATCGTTCCCGGCCAGTCCGCTGCCAACAATTAGAACAATTACTGCCAATTTTACCACCTGCAGCCCACTGAAAGGCAGAGAGGGGCCCGTGCCAAGGGGCTCTATTCTGCTGGAACGCCACATTGCGCAAATGTTTAATTACAAATAAGCAAGAAGCATTTGGTTTAATCAGCCTTGGAATATGGTGTGCGCGGTATGCGGAGCAACATTGACGTGCTTCTCTAGGTGGGGCCGGGTAATTAAAACCATGCTAAGCTCCACTGTCATCATGGTAGTGTGAAGCAGGACATACTCTGTGTGTGTGTGTGTGCGTGTGTGTGTGTGTTGATGAAGCCTCGCCCATATCAGAGTAAATTGTCTTGAATGTGTTTCTGAGGACAGGCTGAGTGGTGTTTTCTACAGTGAAGGAGAGTGTGAGAGTTAGCCAGCAGCCTGGGTCATGCAGTCCAGAGACACTACACACAAAAAAGAGGTTCTTATCCCCATATATCTGAAGATGGCTGAAAACGAACACACACAGAAAGACAGACAGACAGACAGACAGACAGACAGACAGACAGACAGACAGACAGACAGACAGACAGACAGACAGACAGACAGACAGACAGACAGACAGACAGACAGACAGACAGACAGACAGACAGACAGACAGACAGACACAGACAGACAGACAGACAGACAGACAGACAGACAGACAGACAGACAGACAGACAGACAGACAGACAGACAGACAGACAGACAGACAGACAGACAGACAGACACACAGACACACAGACACACAGACACACAGACTGCACTTGAACATACACTGCCTCCATCCTTGCCAGTCTAAGCGTCTGAGTAATACACTGGCTGGCTGAATGCGGTGTCCGGATGAGAAATGGGAACGTAATCCTCTATTGTGTTTTAAATGGATGAACCTGGGCTTAGTGAAGGCTGTTGACTGGCGGAAGCTCTCTCTCTCTCAGTAACACTGGTGTGACGTGGCCTCCCTGTCTGTCAACTGCACTTTTGTCTCCAATGTAGTTTATTCACAACCACTGTTGTGTTTGACATTGACTAGTAGTGGGTCTGAATAGACTCTGATGATTTGCTTTGAAAGTCTATTAAAGGAAAGTGCAGCTGGACAGCTGGCCTGTGGGACCAGTCTTGTTCCTCAGCTGTGTGTGTGTGTGTGTGTGTGTGTGTGTGTGTGTGTGTGTGCGTGCGTGCGTGCGGCTCAGCTGTATGCCATACATCTCCCTCCCCTATGAATTAATGATGACGTTTCATACTTCTGCGACCAACCCCAAATTCCCTCCAGATTTACACAAGTTACAAGTTCATCAATCACACACACTCACACACACCAGAGACCTTGACCCCGGCCAGTGAAGAACAGATGTTTGTGGGTGCTTCAGTGACCTCCCTATTCTCCCCTCTCTGACCCTCGCTCTTTCTTGATCCTCCCTCCCTCCCTCCCTCCCTCCCTCCCTCCCTCCCTCCCTCCCTCCCTCCCTCCCTCCCTCCCTCCCTCCCTCCCTCCCTCCCTCCCTCCCTCCCTCCCTGGCTTTGGTCTCTCTACTGGAGTCAGGATGAGTAATTGTGCTGGACCTCAGAGAGAAGGAGGGATGGAGAGAAAGAGGGAAGGCAATAGAGGTAGAGCGAGTGCAGCGCAGAAAGAATGGAAAGAGAGAGAGAAGGAGAGAAGGAGAGACCGGGAATGAGCAGAGAGGGGGCAAGAGAAAGGGCTATTGAGTGAGTGTGTGAGACACTGGGGATCATTGATCTGCTGAAAGTGCAGAGTCTCTACTGCTGAATTAGAGGAATCAGACCAAGGCTTTTAGCTTGTACAACGCTCCCAGAGTTACAGACCTAACAAGGCTTTTACATCTCCTCTCCTCCTCCCTTCTCATCAGTTCTCTCCTCTTTTCTTCTCTCCTCTTCCCTTCTCATCAGTTCTCTCCTCTTCCCTTCTCATCAGTTCTCTCCTCTTTTCTTCTCTCCTCCTCCCTTCTCATCAGGTCTCTCCTCTTTTCTTCTCTCCTCTTCCCTTCTCATCAGTTCTCTCCTCTTCCCTTCTCATCAGTTCTCTCCTCTTTTCTTCTCTCCTCCTCCCTTCTCATCAGGTCTCTCCTCTTTTCTTCTCTCCTCTTCCCTTCTCATCAGGTCTCTCCTCTTTTCTTCTCTCCTCTTCCCTTCTCATCAGGTCTCTCCTCTTTTCTTCTCTTCCCTTCTCATCAGTTCTCTCCTCTTTTCTTCTCTCCTCTTCCCTTCTCATCAGTTCTCTCCTCTTTTCTTCTCTCCTCCTCCCTTCTCATCAGTTCTCTCCTCTTTTCTTCTCTCCTCTTCCCTTCTCATCAGGTCTCTCTTTTCTTCTCTCCTCTTCCCTTCTCATCAGTTCTCTCCTCTTCCCTTCTCATCAGTTCTCTCCTCTTTTCTTCTCTCCTCTTCCCTTCTCATCAGGTCTCTCCTCTTTTCTTCTCTCCTCTTCCCTTCTCATCAGTTCTCTCCTCTTTTCTTCTCTCCTCTTCCCTTCTCATCAGTTCTCTCCTCTTTTCTTTTCTTCTCTTCCCTTCTCATCAGTTCTCTCCTCTTTTCTTCTCTCCTCTTCCCTTCTCATCAGGTCTCTCCTCTTTTCTTCTCTCCTCTTCCCTTCTCATCAGTTCTCTCCTCTTTTCTCCTCTTCCCTTCTCATCAGTTCTCTCCTCTTTTCTTCTCCTCCTCCCTTTCTCAGGTCTCTCCTCTCCTCTCCTCTTCCCTTCTCAGTTCTCTCCTCTTTTCTTTTCTTCTCTTCCCTTCTCATCAGGTCTCTCCTCTCCTCTTCTCTCTCCTCCCTTCTCATTTCTCCTCTTTTCTTCTCTCCTCTTCCCTTCTCATCAGTTCTCTCCTCTTTTCTTCTCTCCTCTTCCCTTCTCATCAGTTCTCTCCTCTTTTCTTCTCTCCTCTTCCCTTCTCTCAGTTCTCTCTCTCTCCTCTTCCCTTCTCATCAGTTCTCTTCTTTTCTTCTCTCCTCTTCCCTTCTCATCAGTTCTCTCCTCTTTTCTTCTCTCCTCCTCCCTTCTCATCAGGTCTCTCCTCTTTTCTTCTCTCCTCTTCCCTTCATCAGTTCTCAGTTCTCCTCTTTCTCCTCTTCCCTTCTCATCAGTTCTCTCCTCTTTTCTTCTCTCCTCTCCCTTCTTTTCTCTCTCTTTTCTTCTCTCCTCTTCCCTTCTCATCAGTTCTCTCCTCTTTTCTTCTCTCCTCTTCCCTTCTCATCAGTTCTCTCCTCTTTTCTTCTCTCCTCTTCCCTTCTCATCAGTTCTCTCCTCTTTTCTTCTCTCCTCTTCCCTTCTCATCAGTTCTCTCCTCTTTTCTTCTCTCCTCTTCCCTTCTCATCAGTTCTCTCCTCTTCCCTTCTCATCAGTTCTCTCCTCTCCTCTCCTCTTCTTCACCCTCTCCTCTACCAGCCATCCAGCCTTGCTTTGCTCAAGGCTATATTTGGGTGTAAGCTGGCAAGACTTGGAGCATGTGAGCTTTTTATTTATGTCTTACAAACAAAGAGGTGACTGAGTAAGTGGGAGTATTGGGTGTTTTATTTGGTTTGTACTGCCTGTGGGTCTGGGGTGAATGAATGATTGAACGAACCATTGAACTAGTTAACAAACAAATTCATGAATTAATAAACAAACAAAAAAACAAATAAACAGATGAACGAACCATGAAATAAATAAAAAATGTGAGCAGAAAGCCTGCAGACTAAGCCGCCAAAGCAATTTCTTTCAGGAGTAGCTGAGCTGTTTAGTGCCTAATGGATACAATCTGCGGGACATGCATGTGCAATCAATATTCATTCTCTTATCTGAGACAAGCCTCTGTTTCATTGTACCAGGAGTCAGATGTCACTTGCTATGAAATTATTCCCAGTCAGTCACATGGCAGAATAGCAGGCCTGTATGTGTGGTTAGTCATAGAGAAGCGGAGTACTATACATACTGTGTATATATATATATATATATACACACACACACTGTATAGAGAGAGAGAGAGAGAGAGAGGGTTGTCGGTGGAAGAAGGAGAGGACCAAAGCGGAGTACTATACATACTATATATATACACTGTATAGAGAGAGAGAGAGAGAGAGAGAGAGAGAGAGAGAGAGGGTCGTCGGTGGAAGAAGGAGAGGACCAAAGCGGAGTACTATACATACTGTATATATATATACACTGTATAGAGAGAGAGAGAGAGAGAGAGAGAGGTCGTCGGTGGAAGAAGGAGAGGACCAAAGCGGAGTACTATACATACTGTATATATATATATACTGTATAGAGAGAGAGAGGGTTGTCGTCGGTGGAAGAAGGAGAGGACCAAAGCGGAGTACTATACATACTGTATATATATATACACTGTATAGAGAGAGAGAGAGTATATATATATATAGAGAGAGGTCAGTCGGTGGAAGAAGGAGAGGACCAAAAGCGCAGCGTGGAGTACTATACATACTATATATATATACTGTATATATATATATAGTGTATATATATATATATACTGTATAGAGAGGACCAAAGCGCACGTGTTAGAGTGTATATATAGAGGTATAGACTGTATAGAGAGGACCAAAGCAGAGTACTATACATACTATATATATATATATATACTGTATAGAGAGGACCAAAGCGCAGCGTGGTTAGTGTATATATATATATACTGTATAGAGAGGACCAAAGCGCAGCGTGGTTAGTGTATATATATATATACTGTATAGAGAGGACCAAAGCGCAGCGTGGTTAGTGTATATATATATATATATAGAGAGGACCAAAGCGCAGCGTGGTTAGTGTATATATATATATACTGTATAGAGAGGACCAAAGCGCAGCGTGGTTAGTATATATATATATATACTGTATAGAGAGGACCAAAGCGCAGCGTGGTTAGTAGTATATATATATATATACTGTATAGAGAGGACCAAAGCGCAGCGTGGTTAGTGTATATATATATATATATATACTGTATAGAGAGGACCAAAGCGCAGCGTGGTTAATGTATATATATATATATACTGTATAGAGAGGACCAAAGCGCAGCGTGGTTAGTGTATATATATATACTGTATAGAGAGGACCAAAGCGCAGCGTGGTTAGTGTATATACATATATACTGTATAGAGAGGACCAAAGCGCAGCGTGTTTCATACAAACATGTTTCATGCAGACACACAAAGACTGGAAACAACCACCCACAAACCCCAACAGAAACAGTTCTATCTGGTGCAGACACACAAAGACTGGAAACAACCACCCACAAACCCCAACAGAAACAGTTCTATCTGGTGCAGACACACAAAGACTGAAAACAACCACCCACAAACCCCAACAGAAAACAGTTCTATCTGGTGCAGACACACAAAGACTGGAAACAACCACCCACAAACCCCAACAGAAACAGTTCTATCTGGTGCAGACACACAAAGACTGGAAACAACCACCCACAAACCCCAACAGAAAACAGGCTACCTAAATATGGTTCCCAATCAGAGACTATGACTAACACCTGCTTCTGATTGAGAACCATATCAGGCCAAACAAGAAACCCCACATAGAAACAGAAAACATAGACTGCCCACCCAACTCAAGTCCTGACCACACTAAAACAAAGAAAATACAAAATAACTATGGTCAGAACGTGACAGAGAGAGAGAGAGAGAGAGAGAGAGAGAGTTCGGCCAGGTTTTAGAACGGCTGCCAAGTTGGCGCCTTTATTCTCTAAACGTTTGTGATGGAACAATACGACAGCTCCTCCGACAGTTCTGACAGTTCCCTATGAAATGACCCGCTGTAAACAAGCAAAACAGAGCAGATAATGTGTATCCAAGTCTTTACTGCGTTGCCATGTCAAAAAATTGCTTATCTGCTTTCACTGGATATCTTCATAGGTCTAGAAACCTATCAGAAATAAACAGCACAACGAGGAAGTGTTTATTATCACTTAGAGTCGGCTATGGAGGAGAACGTGGCGCTCTTGGAACGTTCAGACGGAAACCACATTGACTCTCTAGATGTAAATGGCTCTGGAGAGGAGGAAGCAACACAGGCTGCTGAAGTAATGCACACTGAGCCCGTCTGTATCAACACACCTTAGCTACAGCTTAACACCTAACTGGACTTTACTGATATCACAGGTGGTGGCCACAAATGAAGATAAAGGGTGCTGAGATGAACTGTTGACAGATGATGGGAGTGGTGGTGGTGAAGATGATGGTCATGATGATGATGATAATGGTGATGGTGATGATAAGCAGGAAGAGGAAGATGAAGGAAGCTGTAATGATCCCTTAATTCCCTTAACGATGCATGAAAACCTCCCAACCAAACACTATTGACCATTACCATAATGAACTACCTGCTGAACTACCCCCCCACATTCGGTCATTTAAAGCCCTGTGGTTCCTGTGTTCCTTAATGTATTGTCTGCATCTTTCCCAAGATGACGTATTGATTGGCTCAATCAATGGGGGGGAAGCCATGAAGTGCATCTCAGCTCTGTTAACGGGGCCACTTAAAGGAGGCGGAAACAAACGTGGCAAGATGCATGTCTGTGGAAGAGAAAGGAGGGAGGGAAAGAGACAGAAAGGGAGAGAGGGAGGGAAAGGGGTAGGAGGGGAAGGAAAGAGGGAAGGAGAGGGAGAGACAGAGAGGGAGGGAGAGGGGAAGGAGAGAGAGAGAGAGAGAGAGAGAGAGAGAGAGAGAGAGAGAGAGAGAGTAGGCAGGCATGTAAAGTGGTGTTAAGGCCTTAACTGCAGCCTGTCTGTCTCCCTGCTCCTTTGTGTTTTAATGATTAATGTGTCAGCGAGCAGGAGGTCCACTCCTTCATCAGGCAGAGCCTTCCTCCCTCTCTCCCTCCATCCATCCTTCCTTTGTTCCATATTTGTTTTTCAACACTGATGTTGTCAGCTATGCTCTGGTACGTACACTAGTAGACCCATATACTGAAGGATTGCCTTGTGAAGAAACATTAATAATGCACTGCATTAATGACAACTTTTTCAGAAGGAAGAGTAATGTGTATACTATAGAAAAACTATTCTCTGTAGAATGAAGACTAAGATGTTTATTTCACCTTTTAATTAGTTAAATGACATGAGGTAGAACAGTTAGATGGCGATATGGAATAACATGAGGTAGAACAGTTAGATGGCGATATGGAATAACATGAGGTAGAACAGTTAGATGGCGATATGGAATAACATGAGGTAGAACAGTTAGATGGCGATATGGAATAACATGAGGTAGAACAGTTATATGGCGATATGGAATAACATGAGGTAGAACAGTTAGATGGCGATATGGAATAACATGAGGTAGAATAGTTATATGGCTATATGGAATAACATGAGGTAGAATAGTTAGAACAGTTAGATGATATGGAATAACATGAGGTAGGATATGGAATAACATGAGGTAGAACAGTTAGATGGCGATATGGAATAACATGAGGTAGAACAGTTAGATGGCGATATGGAATAACATGAGGTAGAACAGTTAGATGGCGATATGGAATAACATGAGGTAGAATAGTTAGATGGCGATATGGAATAACATGAGGTAGAATAGTTAGATGGTGATATGGAATAACATGAGGTAGAACAGTTAGATGGCGATATGGAATAACATGAGGTAGAATAGTTAGATGGTGATATGGAATAACATGAGGTACAACAGTTAGATCTAACTAGATGGTGATATGGAATAACATGAGGTAGAATAGTTAGATGGCGATATGGAATAACATGAGGTAGAACAGTTAGATGGCGATATGGAATAACATGAGGTAGAATAGTTAGATGGCGATATGTAATAACATGAGGTAGAATAGTTAGATGGTGATATGTAATAACATGAGGTAGAACAGTTAGATGGCGATATGGAATAACATGAGGTAGAATAGTTAGATGGTGATATGGAATAACATGAGGTACAACAGTTAGATCTAACTAGATGGTGATATGGAATAACATGAGGTAGAATAGTTAGATGGTGATATGGAATACCATGAGGTAGAATAGTTAGATCTAACTAGATGGTGATATGGAATAACATGAGGTAGAATAGTTAGATCTAACTAGATGGTGATATGTAATAACATGAGGTAGAACAGTTAGATGGTGATATGTAATAACATGAGGTAGAATAGTTAGATGGTGATATGGAATAACATGAGGTAGAACAGTTAGATGGTGATATGTAATAACATGAGGTAGAACAGTTAGATGGTGATATGTAATAACATGAGGTAGAATAGTTAGATGGTGATATGTAATAACATGAGGTAGAACAGTTAGATGGTGATATGTAATAACATGAGGTAGAGTAGTTAGATGGTGATATGTAATAACATGAGGTAGAACAGTTAGATGGTGATATGTAATAACATGAGGTAGAATAGTTAGATGGTGATATGGAATAACATGAGGTAGAATAGTTAGATCTAACTAGATGGTGATATGTAACAACATGAGGTAGAATAGTTAGATGGTGATATGGAATAACATGAGGTAGAATAGTTAGATGGTGATATGGAATAACATGAGGTAGAACAGTTAGATGGTTACGTTGGTTATGTAAATAATACTCTAGAATGTCCATTATTCCAGAGGATGATTTGGACGGGATTCGTTTTTTCCAAACTTCCCCCTGTAATTCATTCTCTATGTCATCTGACAGGGACATAGAGACTAGTTAATACAACACTACTACTGTCTTCTGACAGGGACATAGAGACTAGTTAATACAACACTACTACTGTCTTCTGACAGGGACATAAGACTAGTTAATACAACACTACTACTCTACCATGTCTTCTGACAGGGACATAAGACTAGTTAATACAACACTTCTACTCTACCATGTCATCTGACAGGGACATAGAGACTAGTTAATACAACACTACTACTGTCTTCTGACAGGGACATAGAGACTAGTTAATACAACACTACTACTGTCTTCTGACAGGGACATAAGACTAGTTAATACAACACTACTACTCTACCATGTCTTCTGACAGGGACATAAGACTAGTTAATACAACACTTCTACTCTACCATGTCTTCTGACAGGGACATAGAGACTAGTTAATACAACACTACTACTCTACCATGTCATCTGACAGGGACATAGAGACTAGTAAATACAACACTACTACTCTACCATGTCATCTGACAGGGACATAAGACTAGTTAATACAACACTACTACTGTCTTCTGACAGGGACATAAGACTAGTTAATACAACACTAATACTCTACCATGTCTTCTGACAGGGACATAGAGACTAGTTAATACAAGATGGGTATTTGGTTCCAACAGTCCGATTGACCTATAATGTGGCAGTGCTTCTTCATTGTCTCTTCCACCGCTGTCTTTTCCTGGTCCAGTTTGGTGCGAGAGGCTCCATCTCTCGTTCAGCTGCACTTCCCCATCGCTAAAAGCCTGCCTGGCCCTCGGCAGCTGGGCTGGAGAGGGAGGCCATTTGGGCTCATAAAAGATGAATCGGCCCAGAGCTCCCCCTGCTCAGGAAAACGACTTCCCATCCCAGAGTTTTTAAACACTAACCTACGCTAAGATAGTGTAAAGAGGAACCGAACAGAACAGGAGTGACTGGGGTTATCATAGTGACTGGGGGTTATTATAGTGACTGGGGTTTATTATAGCGACTGCGATTATTATAGTGACTGGGGTTATTATATTGACTGGGGTTATTATAGTGACTGGGGGTTATTATAGTGGCCGGGGTTATTATAGCGACAATGGGTTATTATAGCGACTTGGGTTATTATAGTAGCGTGGGTTATTATAGTGGCCGGCTGGATGAGATGGAGGAGTAGTTAGGTAAAGCATTTAGCCCTAATCCTGTGGAACGGGTCTAGAACCTCCAGGTCTCCTGTGGTATTCACACCCATAGACTCATGCATATTTTAGTGTGTGTGTGTGTGTGGGGGGGGTATTGACCTGCTAGGCTAGGATACACATGCATCCAGTGGGAGGGGGCGTTAAGAGCTGAAGTGCCTCACTTAGGAAAAGCTTGCCCCCCCCCTCTCTCCCAACCCGCCAGCTCTATACTCAATCCCCTTAGTCTGGAGGGAAGGGTGGTTCATACACAAAGTGCCCCCCCCGGATAGAAGACTACTCCAGGGTGTGTGTGTGTGTGTGTGTGTGTGTGTGTGCTTCTCCTCCATTTAAGTGGCGTTGTATGGTCCTTCCCCACCTCTATAACTACCCCTCCCTACTTTACAGGGAGACTCACTCAAACACACCAAAGCATTTCCCCCCTCAGTCCGATAGTAGGTCTGGCACCAGGGACCTCTGGGATTCCCCCCTCAGTCCGATAGTAGGTCTGGCACCAGGGACCCCTGGGATAGCTCCTGGAGTCAACTATGTTGTGATTGATGAGGTTAGCTAATAGCTAGCGCACGTCTGGGCCACGCAGCACTATTGATTTGAACCCATGCATGGATGATATCCCCTCAGTGTTGAGTGTTGACACAATAGATGACCTAAACATATGACGAGATTATCTGGAAACAGTCTGCGTACCAAATGGCACCCTATTCCCTATGTAGTGCACTACTTTGGACTAGGGTCTTCTTTGAAAGTAGTGGACTGTGTAGGGAATAGGGTGCTTTTTAAAGCAGATATACAGTGATTGGGTGGACGGCAGCTGTTACTGTATTATGTAGATCTGAGTGCGTTGTAGCAGCCAAGTCCTCACAGACAATGAGCCAATAGAAAGAGACCTGTGACTGACATGGCTTCATAGTGTTTTAAGCCATGTGAGATTGATATCTCGTGGTCCTATTTAAAAAAAAAACAGTTTTCTTCCATTCATTTCACTTTCAGTACACTTTGATTCCTTTGTCTAAAATATTTACCGTTCACCATTTTGTTTAAAACACAAAACAAATGTTCTTAGTATAAAATAAAACCTATCCAATCCTCGTTCCAGTTTCC